>NW_026600508.1:125000-127500 GCF_029448725.1 Salvelinus fontinalis
TCTCTTAAACTGTCTCCAATAATTCATTTCCATTTCCTATATGCCCAGAGTCTGTCAGTTCTACACCAATCATTCAGAGGTCTCACACATGCAAACACACACACACACACACACACACACACACACACACACACACACACACACACACACACACACACACACACACACACACACACACACACACACACACACACACACACACACACACACACACACACATACATATATGCACATGCACAGGCACACGAATGCTGAATGCATACACAAACAAACACTTTGAAAATGCCCAAATATTTATTTACACACACTCACACAAAACCAACCGCGCACACACACACACTACTCCTATAAGGCCTCAGTATATTAGCTGTTCATCCATTACAGCACAGCCCTCAGTACAGCCCCCTGACCCTGGCCATTCATTACCAATGCATTATCCAGCCTCCTCTTACACACTCACTCCAAGCCCCCACTGCTTTTACACTCTACTCATTGCCCATCCGGCAGGGCCGGAGGTCACACTCATTTGACCTTTAGCCTGCAACCCTAACACAGATCCAGATACAGCAGAGGCTTGTTCCTTATGTCACACACAGAAGATGACCTGATTCCCTAGACATGATACAGTAGATGACCTGATTCCCTAGACATGATACAGAAGATGACCTGATTCCCTAGACATGATACAGAAGATGACCTGATTCCCTAGACATGATACAGAAGATGACCTGATTCCCTAGACATGATACAGAAGATGACCTGATTCCCTAGACATGATACAGTAGATGACTTGATTCCCTAGACATGATACAGAAGATGACCTGATTCCCTAGACATGATACAGAAGATGACCTGATTCCCTAGACATGATACAGAAGATGACCTGATTCCCTAAACATGATACAGAAGATGACCTGATTCCCTAAACATGATACAGAAGATGACCTGATTCCCTAGACATGATACAGAAGATGACCTGATTCCCTAGACATGATACAGAAGATGACCTGATTCCCTAGACATGATACAGAAGATGACCTGATTCCCTAGACATGATACAGAAGATGACCTGATTCCCTAGACATGATACAGAAGATGACCTGATTCCCTAGACATGATACAGAAGATGACCTGATTCCCTAGACATGATACAGTAGATGACCTGATTCCCTAGACATGATACAGTAGATGACCTGATTCCCTAGACATGATACAGAAGATGACCTGATTCCCTAGACATGATACAGAAGATGACCTGATTCCCTAGACATGATACAGTAGATGACCTGATTCCCTAGACATGATACAGTAGATGACCTGATTCCCTAGACATGATACAGAAGATGACCTGATTCCCTAGACATGATACAGAAGATGACCTGATTCCCTAGACATGATACAGAAGATGACCTGATTCCCTAGACATGATACAGAAGATGACCTGACTCCCTAAACATGATACAGAAGATGACCTGATTCCCTAGACATGATACAGAAGATGACCTGATTCCCTAAACATGATACAGAAGATGACCTGATTCCCTAGACATGATACAGAAGATGACCTGATTCCCTAAACATGATACAGAAGATGACCTGATTCCCTAAACATGATACAGAAGATGACCTGATTCCCTAAACATGATACAGAAGATGACCTGATTCCCTAGACATGATACAGAAGATGACCTGATTCCCTAGACATGATACAGAAGATGACCTGATTCCCTAGACATGATACAGAAGATGACCTGATTCCCTAGACATGATACAGAAGATGACCTGATTCCCTAGACATGATACAGAAGATGACCTGATTCCCTAGACATGATACAGAAGATGACCTGATTCCGTAGACATGATACAGTAGATGACCTGATTCCCTAGACATGATACAGTAGATGACCTGATTCCCTAGACATGATACAGAAGATGACCTGATTCCCTAGACATGATACAGAAGATGACCTGATTCCCTAGACATGATACAGTAGATGACCTGATTCCCTAGACATGATACAGTAGATGACCTGATTCCCTAGACATGATACAGAAGATGACCTGATTCCCTAGACATGATACAGAAGATGACCTGATTCCCTAGACATGATACAGAAGATGACCTGATTCCCTAGACATGATACAGAAGATGACCTGATTCCCTAGACATGATACAGTAGATGACTTGATTCCCTAGACATGATACAGAAGATGACCTGATTCCCTAAACATGATACAGAAGATGACCTGATTCCCTAGACATGATACAGTAGATGACCTGATTCCCTAGACATGATACAGAAGATGACCTGATTCCCTAGACATGATACAGAAGATGACCTGATTCCCTAAACATGATACAGTAGATGACCTGATTCCCTAGACATGATACAGAAGATGACCTGACTCCCTAAACATGATACAGAAGATGACCTGATTCCCTAGACATGATACAGAAGATGACCTGATTCCCTAGACATGATACAGAAGATGACCTGAT
>NW_026600508.1:130000-152500 GCF_029448725.1 Salvelinus fontinalis
GTGCCACTGAACTCCTGACCCCAGTAGAATAAGGAGATCTGTTAAGCTGTGTGACTGTGAAGCTGTCTGTCTAACTGAGTGATAACACTTAAAGTAGACATCAACACACTTAGGGTTCTATTTGAACAAACCTAACTCAAAGGCCAAGCTAAGCGCTGGTGGTACAGCTATAGGTTCGGCGGGTGTCAGAATATTTTTGCTATTTTCACAACCACAATTATTGCTGCAGTTGCTGGCGTTAGTGCGAAATTGCTGGGTTTTGATGAATAAACAAGTTGTTGGTGTGTTGAGGCTTGACCCCTCACTGGCCAATCAGAGGCTTAAATAGGCTATTTCTAAATACACTTACAGGCACCCACGGGGGGCCAGTACAAGAAAAAAAAAAAAAAAAAAAAAGTATGAATGTATGTACTTGTAAGTCGCTCTGGATAAGAGCGTCTGCTAAATGACTTAAATGTAAATGTAAATGTAATAATTGCTTCCTGTGGGCACATATTATTAAAACAATGCAGACTGTGGAGGGTTTTATGGCACATCCAAACTTTTCACAGTAGCTGGACAAAGATCCAATATAAAGAGAAATGGAGGATGTCCACGCACTGTTAAACTGCTCCCAAATATAACATTTTATATACATATTGGAACCATCTTACAGATCGCATTCACACTTCTCCAGAAGTTGTCACGGACGCTCTCACCATAAAACCAGGACAGCGAATCACTCTAATGCGTTTGTTTTGATTCAAATTCTATGAAAAACAAGCAATCTGTTTGTTTTTTCGACAACAATAAATACATGTAAATTGTGATGATATAAAATCATCAGTATAAAGAAGGCAACGCATTACTGTTGACCCGTCCTTTGTTATAGTAGGGCTATGGGAATGGTAGCCTATGGAGGGCCTGGGTTTTAGAAATATGAAACAGAACATTTACAGGAAAATATCTTCTAAATACGAGGTTTACCGGTATTCAACAAGGTGCTCATCTCTCGTTTCATGATGGGCATGGACCAGCGGCCAGCAACACATGTACCCTATTACGCAGGGTGTGTTATGCATGTCCAAAGCATGGCTAAAATACTGTAGGCCTGCCTACAATACGTAGATAAAAAGTTTACGCAGGGTGTGTTATGCATGTCCAAAGCATGGCTAAAATACTGTAGGCCTGCCTACAATACGTAGATAAAAAGTTTACGCAGGGTGTGTTATGCATGTCCAAAGCATGGCTAAAATACTGTAGGCCTGCCTACAATACGTAGATAAAAAGTTTACGCAGGGTGTGTTATGCATGTCCAAAGCATGGCTAAAATACTGTAGGCCTGCCTACAATACGTAGATAAAAAGTTTACGCAGGGTGTGTTATGCATGTCCAAAGCATGGCTAAAATACTGTAGGCCTGCCTACAATACGTAGATAAAAAGTTTACGCAGGGTGTGTTATGCATGTCCAAAGCATGGCTAAAATACTGTAGGCCTGCCTACAATACGTAGATAAAAAGTTTACGCAGGGTGTGTTATGCATGTCCAAAGCATGGCTAAAATACTGTAGGCCTGCCTACAATACGTAGATAAAAAGTTTACGCAGGGTGTGTTATGCATGTCCAAAGCATGGCTAAAATACTGTAGGCCTGCCTACAATACGTAGATAAAAAGGGAATGTCAGATCACCCTTTTGCTCCTCTCAAACTTGATATTTTAATAAAGATTTGGTGATTAAGATTTATTTCCAAGGGTCTCATGAGGAAAAGACTTTATCGCTGGTCTTAGCTAGCCTACTTGATTACATACATTGGGCAGGACAAAAAGAAAACAGACTTCATTGAGAGGAGGGGAGGCTATGCTTGTTTTTTTTTATCAAATAAAATGGGGAAAAAACATGAGTGTTTCATGTTTCTAAATACCAAGTATACAGGCACCAATTGACATGTTTTCCTTGTGCTTATGGACAGTGTGTGTCCCGCCTGGAAAGGCTGCGTTTCCGCTGTCTAAATTCATGCCATAACCAGTGGTTCATTTTTTTACCTTTATTTAACCAGGTAGGCCAGTTGAGAACAAGTTCTCATTTACAACTGTGACCTGGCCAAGATAAAGCAAAGCAGTACGACACAAACAACACAGAGTTACACATAAACAAACGTACAGTCAATAACTGTAAAGGCAGTCATTGTTGTTCTCCTCCTCAAACGAGGAGGAGCATGGATAGGACCAAGATGCGGATTGAGGGAAATAAGCCATCTTTTAATAAACACAGCAAACAAGACACTACAAAACTACAAAATGAGACTAACCTTCAACTGTCCTGTGAGGACACAGGAACAAACACCCACAAAAGCCTACTGCCTATGGCTACCTTAAATCTGGCTCCCAATCAGAGACAAATGAATGACAGCTGTCTCTGATTGAGACCCAATCTAGGCAGCCATAGACATAACTAGACAACCTAACAAACACTATCCCATACACATACAACACCCATGGACTAACCAAACACACACAACATACAATGCCCACCCCAACTCACGCCCTGACCAACTAAACATAATCAAAATAACATAAAAATAGGTCAGGAACGTTACAGAACCCCCCCCTCAAGGTGCGAACGCCGGGCGCACCAGCACAAAGTCCAGGGGAGGGTCTGGGTGGGCATTTGACCACGGTGGTGGCTCAGGCTGAGGGCGAGGTCCTCACCCCACCATAATCAATCCCCGCTTCTTTATCCCCCTCCCAATGACCACCCTCCCACTAACCCCACCTAAATGAAGGGGCAGCACCGGGATAAGGGGCAGCACCGGGATAAGGGGCAGCACCGGGATAAGGGGCAGCACCGGGATAAGGGGCGGCAGGTCCTGGCTGAGGGACTCCGGCAGGTCCTGGCTGAGGGACTCCGGCAGGTCCTGGCTGAGGGACTCCGGCAGGTCCTGGCTGAGGGACTCCGGCAGGTCCTGGCTGAGGGACTCCGGCAGGTCCTGGCTGAGGGACTCCGGCAGGTCCTGGCTGAGGGACTCCGGCAGGTCCTGGCTGAGGGACTCCGGCAGGTCCTGGCTGAGGGACTCCGGCAGGTCCGGGCTATGGGACTCCGGCAGGTCCGGGCTGAGGGACTCCGGCAGGTCCGGGCTGAGGGACTCCGGCAGGTCCGGGCTGAGTGGCAGCTCCGGACTGTAGGGCAGCTCCGGACTGTAGGGCAGCTCCGGACTGTAGGGCAGCTCCGGACTGTAGGGCAGCTCCGGACTGTAGGGCATCTCCGGACTGTCGGACGTCTCTGGCAGCTCCTGACTGGCGGGCGTCTCTGGCAGCTCCTGACTGGCGGGCGTCTCTGGCAGCTCCTGACTGGCGGGCGTCTCTGGCAGCTCCTGACTGGCGGGCGTCTCTGGCAGCTCCTGACTGGCGGGCGTCTCTGGCAGCTCCTGACTGGCGGGCGTCTCTGGCAGCTCCTGACTGGCGGGCGTCTCTGGCGGCTCCTGACTGACGGACGGCTCTAGCGGCTCCTGACTGACGGACGGCTCTACTGGCTCGGGACAGACGGGCGGCTCTAATGGCTCGTGGCAGACGGATGACTCAGATGGCGCTGGGCAGACAGATGGCTCAGACGGCGCTGGGCAGACAGATGGCTCAGACGGCGCTGGGCAGACAGATGGCTCAGACGGCGCTGGGCAGACAGATGGCTCAGACGGCGCTGGGCAGACAGATGGCTCAGACGGCGCTGGGCAGACAGATGGCTCAGACGGCGCTGGGCAGACAGATGGCTCAGACGGCGCTGGGCAGACAGATGGCTCAGACGGCGCTGGGCAGACAGATGGCTCAGACGGCGCTGGGCAGACAGATGGCTCAGACGGAGCTGGGCAGACGGGCCGTTCAGGCACCGCTGGGCAGACGGCAGACTCTGGCCGGCTGAGACGCACTATAGGCCTGGTGCGTGGTACCGGAACTGGAGGTACCGGGCTGAGGGCACGCACCTCAGGGCGAGTGCGGGGAGAAGGAACAGTGCGTCCAGGGCTCTGGAGACGCACAGGAGGCTTGGTGCGTGGTGCCGGCACTGGTGGTACTGAGCTGGGGTGGGAAGGTGGCGCCGGATATACCGGACCGTGAAGGAGGACACGTGCTCTTGAGCACCGAGCCTCCCCAACCTTACCAGGTTGAATGGACCCCGTAGCCCTGCCAGTGCGGCGAGGTGGAATAGCCCGCACTGGGCTATGCAGGCGAACCGGGGACACCACCTGTAAGGCTGGTGCCATGTACGCTGGCCCGAGGAGACGTACTGGAGACCAGATACGTTGGGCCGGCTTCATGGCACTCGGCTCGATGCCCAACCTAGCCCTCCCAGTGCGGCAAGGTGGAATAGCCCGCACTGGGCTAAGCACGCGTACTGGGGACACCGTGCGCTTTACCGCATAACACGGTGTCTGACCAGTACGACGCCCTCTTATTCCACGGCAAGCCCGGGGAGTTGGCTCAGGTATCCTACCCGGCTTCGCCACACTCCCCTTTAGCCCCCCCCCAAGAAATTTTTGGGTGAGCCTCTCGGGCTTCCAGCCTCTCATACGTGCTGCCTCCTCATACCAGCGCTCCTGGGCTGTGGCTGCCTCCTTCTCCTCCCGAGAGCGGCGATTCTCTCCCACCTTAGCCCAGGGTCCTTCTCCATTGAAAATTTGCTCCCAACTCCATTCCTCTTCTCTCCATTGCCTTAGTTCTTTTTCTCTCTCCTCAATCCGCTTGGTCCTGTTGTGGTGGGTGTTTCTGTAAAGGCAGTCATTGTTGTTCTCCTCCTCAAACGAGGAGGAGCATGGATAGGACCAAGATGCGGATTGAGGGAAATAAGCCATCTTTTAATAAACACAGCAAACAAGACACTACAAAACTACAAAACAACAAAATGAGACTAACCTTCAACTGTCCTGTGAGGACACAGGAACAAACACCCACAAAAGCCTACTGCCTATGGCTACCTTAAATCTGGCTCCCAATCAGAGACAAATGAATGACAGCTGTCTCTGATTGAGACCCAATCTAGGCAGCCATAGACATAACTAGACAACCTAACAAACACTATCCCATACACATACAACACCCATGGACTAACCAAACACACACAACATACAATGCCCACCCCAACTCACGCCCTGACCAACTAAACATAATCAAAATAACATAAAAATAGGTCAGGAACGTTACAATAACACAATAGAAAAATCTGTATACAGTGTGTGCAAATGAAGTAAGGAGGTAAGGCAATAAATAGGCCAATATATAGTGGTGAATAATTATCATTTAGGAATTTACACTGACGTGATATATGTGCAGATGAGTGGTGTCAGGTACTTAAGTAAAAAATACTTTAAAGTACTACTTAAGTTGTTTTGGGGGTATCTGTACTTTACTATTTTGACAACTTTTACTCTTACTTCACTACATTCCTATAGAAATTCCTACTCCATACATTTTCCCTGACACCCAAAAGTACTTGTTACAATTTGAACGCTTAGCAGACAAGGAAAATGGTCAAATTCACACACTTATCAAGAGGACATCCCTTGTCACCCCTACTGCCTCAGCAAATGTGCTGATGTTAGGCAGGTAAATTGCAGAACCTTGTGTTAGTGCTGGAAAATGCCAGTGCGCCAGTTTTTATGTGACGGAATTGCAAACTAACACACGTTTGACACTAGAGCCCCTTAATGCCAGCTGAAAATAGAGCCCTTAGCTGGGTGAAGAAAGGACGGACATGTTGAAAAATAACCTGACCTCTGATGTCAATGGTTTGTCCTCCTAACACACATCATGTGACAGGGGGGATGAGTTCATTACAGAGAGGTGGAAGGAAATGAGGTCAACTGGCATGTCAGGTGACAGGGGCACAGTTAGTGTGTGTGTTTGTGTGTGTATGTGTGTGTGTTTGTGCATGTTATAGGTTCTGAAGGTTATGTGTGTGTGTGTGTGTGTGTTATAGGTTCTGAAGGTTATGTGTGCAGAGTGGACAGGTCTATAAAGCCTATCGCACGGTGTCCCTCTGCTCCTGACCAGGATCAATACACAGGCTAATGCCCTGCTCTCCTCTCGCCTACTGTACAGACAGAGACCTGATACACACAGGCCAGCATTACCCCCCCCCCCCCCCACACACACACACACACACACACACACACACATGACACCAGTATAACACACCTTCAACAGCCTGTAACACAACCCACCTTACTAGACCTTGTTATCACCATACACATTCTCCCATTAGAAGCTAGAGTTCTAGTTCTGTGTGTGTGTGCGTAATGAGGAAAGAGAGATAGCCACCGCAGCAGCAGAGCAGTAGCCACAGATTAATTAGACTTCTCTGTGGGTTAATTTGATTAGACCGGGTAGGGGAGGAGGGAGGCAATTAGTACTGTGTGATATTTCTGCTGCCGCCATAATGTTTCTGCAGAGAGGAAACACACACACACACACACACACACACACACACACACACACACACACACACACACACACACACACACACACACACACACACACACACACACACACACACACACACACACACACACACACACACACACACTAGGAGACAAGTGGTGGTGTGTATTACGTGGAATGCAACATACAAATGCACTCATCCACTCAGACTCAAGCACTGAACACGCACGCACACACAGGCACACGCACACAGGCATACACTAATGCAGTCTCTGTGTTTTGTGCAGCTGCGGCTGTAGATAACCACCAACACATAAACAGGCCAGTGGGCTGCCTAGTGCTTCACTGACAACAACACATTAACATGACAGAGAAAACAGACAAAGAGAGAGAGAGAGAGAGAGAGAGAGAGAGAGAGAGAGAGAGAGAGAGAGAGAGAGAGAGAGAGAGAGAGAGAGAGACAGAGAAAGGGATAGAGAGAGAGAGAGAGAGAGAGAGTGATAGAGAGCGAGAGAGAGACAGAGAGACAGAGAGAGAGAGAGAGAGACAGAGAGAGAGAGAGAGAGAGAGACAGAGAGAGACAGAGAGAGGGATAGATAGAGAGGGAGAGAGAGCGAGAGAGAGAGAGAGAGAGAGAGAGAGAGAGAGAGAGAGAGAGAGAGAGAGAGAGAGGGATAGAGAGAGAGAGAGACAGAGAGAGACAGAGAGAGACAGAGACAGAGAGAGACAGAGAGAGAGAGAGAGACAGAGAGAGACAGAGAGACAGAGAGAGAGAGAGAGAGAGAGAGAGAGAGAGAGAGAGATTGCATTGTACTTATTTTTTGTGCAGTCTTATTCCATTCTTATTAATTTGTTTACAACTATTCCTAATTTTACTGGCACCGGTATAATAATAATAATTATATGTAATGGTGTGTGTATGTATGTATGTATGTATGTATGTATGTATGTATGTATGTATGTATGTGTGTATGTGTGTATGTGTGTATGTGTGTGTGTGTGTGTGTGTGTGTGTGTGTGTGTGTGTGTGTGTGTGTGTGTGTGTGTGTGTGTGTGTGTGTGTGTGTGTGTGTGTGTATGAATGTGTGTATATGTATATGTATATATATGTATATATATATATATATTATTATTATTATTATTTTCAATGTACTTTACTCAAACCAGTGAATATCACTTATTATAGATGAGATCATTAACTATCAGCTCTTGGAATATCCAGGGCCTTTACTCTTCACATTTTGGTTATAAAACAACAAATCCAGAATTGATTAAAAACATCAAGGGACAGGACATCATAATCCTACTGGAAACATGGTGTCGTGGAGACATAGATTCTCAGTGTCCCTCAGGCTATAGAGAAAGTTTACTACCATCAATCAAACATAAAAATGTTAAACGGGGCCGAGACTCAGGTGGAATCATCATTTGGCATAAGCAGGACTTAGCACTGAATGAAATGAAAAAAGGTACTAATCACATTTGGCTAAAACTTAACAAAGGTACAATCTATTGTGACAAAGATGTGTACATATGTGCAGCTTATGCTCCTCCTTCAGATTCACCATATTATGATGATCAGTTTTTTGACAATCTCCATACAGAAATCATTACATTTCAGGCAGAGGGTAAAGTGCTTCTTTGTGGAGATTTCAATGCAAGAACAGGTTCTGAGCCTGACTACACTGATGCGGGAGGTAACCACCACATATTTGGTCACCCCTCCTTGTACAGTAGCCCTATTATAAATAATAGAAACAGTCCTGACCAAATACTGAACAAAAATGGGAAGGAGTTAGTGCATCTCTGTCGAGCCTTAGGCCTGTACATGATTAATGGTAGAATCAGAGGGGACTCTTAAGGTCAGTTTACTTACTGCTCAGCTCTTGGGTCAAGTGTAGTCGATTATGCCATCACGGACATTGACCCCTCCTCCATTAGTGCATTCACTGTCAGACCACAGACACCATTGTCAGATCACAGTCAGATCAATGTGTTTTTGAAGAAATTAACCGGCAATATTCATTCAAAAAAACTGCCCAATAAACTCTACAACATAAACCAATCGTACAGATGGGCTCCAAACAGTGCAGAGAGATTCATTGAAACATTGAACTCAAATGAAATGATGAACTCTATATAGTTTTTCAATAACTCACAATACCAAAACAATAAAGATAGTGTCAATTTGGCTACTCTAAACATCAACTGCATATTCCAAAAAGCAGCATCAAAAGCGAATTTGAGAAAATCAAAGAAATGCAACATCAGAAACAAAAAACAAAATGTTTCTGACAAATGGTTTGGTAATGAATGTAAAACAATTAGAAAACACCTAAGACAAATGTCAAACAAAAAACATAAGCAGCAAAACAACCCAGAGGTACGATATGAATACTTTGAAACTCTGAAACAGTATAAACATACACTGAAACGCAAGAAACTGAATTATACCAACAAGACACTTGATGAAATTGAAAACGCAATTGACCAAAATCAGTTCTGGGACATGTGGAACAATTTAAGCACAACAAAGCCACAAGAATTAGCCATAGAAGATGTAGGAATTTGGAAAACTTATTTTGATCATCTATACAAAAACATCCCACAAAAAGACTTAAAACAGAACCAATTAGAAATTAAAGAAAAATTTAACATCCTTGAATCAGTCATTAAAAATAACCAAAATCCATTAGATTACCCAATAACACAACAATAACTAAATGAAAAGCTCAAATCTATAAAATCAAAGAAGGCTTGTGGTCTAGTTAATATCAGAAATGAAATGCTGAAAAACAGCACACCTGAGTTGCAAAATGCTGTGCTTAAATTGTTCAACATGGTTTTAACTTCTGGCTGCTTCCCTGATGTCTGGAACCAGGGGCTCATCTCCCCTATCCACAAAAGTGGAGACAAATCAGACCCCAATAATTACAGGGGAATTTGTGTAAACAGTAACTTGGGAAAGGTTTTCTGTAGCATTTTGAATTCAAGAATTCAAGCCTTTCTTCAAGAAAAAAATGTAATAACTAAATGTCAAATTGGCTTTCTCCCTAACCATCGCACTACTGACCATATATACACCTTACACACACTAATTAATAAACACGTCCACCAAAAAAAAGAGGGCAAAATCTTTGCTTGCTTTATTGACTTTAAAAAAGCATTTGATTCTATTTGGCACGAAGGGCTATTATACAAAATTCTACAAAGTGGGCTTGGTGGTAAGGTGTATGACTTAATAAAATGTATGTACACAGAAAACAAGTGTGCAATAAAAATCAGAAACCAAAGAACAGAATTCTTTTCACAATGTCGAGGTGTGAGACAAGGCTGTAGTTTGAGTCCAAATCATTTCAACATTTATATCAATGAATTAGCAGACATGTTGGACCATTCTCCAGCCCCAGGACTCACACTATTTGACACAGAGGTGAAATACCTGCTATATGCTGATGACTTGGTACTTCTATCACCAACCAGAGAAGGTCTTCAACAGAACATTAATATTCTAGAGCAATATTGCCAAAATTGGGCCCTGGCAGTAAATTTTCAAAAAACTAAAATCATGATTTTCCAAAAAAAACAACAGATGTCAGAAACACAAATATAAATTCACCCTGAACAACACCATAATTGAACACACTAAAAATTCTGACCATATCTGCATCGGGAAACTTTAATATGGCAGTGAATGCACTCAAAGAAAAAGCCCGCAGAGCATTGTATGCAATAAAAATTAAATTATTCAAAATCAATATCCCAATTAGAATTTGGACCAAAATATTTGACAGTGTAATCCTACCAATAGCTCTTTACGGAAGTGAGGTTTGGGGACCACTCAATAAACTGGACTTTAAAATGTGGGACAAACATCCAATTGAAGCCCTACATGCAGAATTCTGTCGGAAAATCCTACAAGTCCAGAGAAATACACCAACTAATGCATGTAGGGCAGAATTGGGCCGCTTTCCAGTAATAATGAAAATACAGAAAAGATCATTAAAATTTTGGCTACATCTGAATTCAAGTCCAAATTTGAGTCTGCAATTTAAAGCACTTCAAACCCAAGAGCTGAGCCCAGAAACGAGCCCTCTCAGTCAGCTGATGTTGGACCTAACCAACCAAGCTGACACCAGCACTGCTTCAAAAGAAAGAATTCCAATAAACAAAATCATGAACCAATGAAAAGACTCATATTTACAACATTGGAAAAACGAAACAAAATCCCAAAGCCGACTAAATTGCTATCTGACCCTAAACAGAGAATATGAATTGGCTGATTATCTCTACTCTGTCAGAGATACGAAGCAGAGACAGATCCTTACCAAGTACAGGCTGCGTGACCACCGATTGGCAATAGAAACCGGCAGACATAAAAAGACATGGCTATCCAAAGAGGAGCATGTATGTGGTCACTGCACAACAGGGGAGGTAGAAACAGAGATGCACTTTCTCCTTTACTGTGATAAATATTCCTCAGCAAGAGATTCATTATTCACAGAAATGACTACATTTATTCCAAATTTTTACTTATTAAACCCAGAGGAAAAACTAAAAATACTCATGGGCGAAGGTGCAATGGCTCCTCTTGCAGCCAAATATGTATTTGCCTGCCATAGCCTGAGGGACACCGAATAATAACATCTGCATAGTAAGCAGTAACTTACTTATTATGACTGTTATTCTTATTACTGTTATTGTTATTACTATTATTATTGTTGTTTATCATTCCAAGTGGTAGTGGTATGGGTAGTAATGGTAATGATAGCAGTTTAATGATGGTGGTGGTGGTGGTGGTGGTAATGATGATAGTAGTTGTAGTACCGATGTAATGGTGAAGATGACCGTTATTTAGTTATAAGTTAGTTATAGTTTCATTTTCTTTAAATGTTTTATATTTATTACATTACATTCGACTATTGACTGTTACCATTTTATTGTTACTATTTTTATATTTAATTTTGTATTATTATTTACTGCCATTCTATATTATTATTTGTCATTGTTTTTAATTGTATTACAATGTATATTGTATACATTGTTGCTTTGGCAATATTGACACAATGTTTTTCATGCCAATAAAGCAGCTTGAATTTGAATTTGAGAGAGAGAGAGACAGAGAGAGAGAGAGAGAGAGACAGAGAGAGAGACAGAGAGAGAGAGAGAGAGAGAGAGACAGAGACAGAGACAGAGAGAGAGAGCTGAACATGGGCCATAAATCACAGTGCCATGCTAGCGTGATGCTGCTAGCCTATTACCTTCATCCCTCTGCACCTGTTGGCTCAGCTGTGTGTGTGTGTGTACGCGTGTGTGTAGGCTATAAATTATTTATTTATATATTGCTGGGTTTGTGTGTGTGTGTGTGCAAAGGCTGTGCAACCCTGTCGCCACGGTTACAGGCATGGGGCCAGATCATCGCGGTGACACAGGTGCAGGAGCAAGCATTTAACACGTGACCTTACCGGCCCCTGGTTTACAAGGATGGTGATGGGGAAGCCGGCGAGAGGCACAGGCACATCTCTTTACGGCCGTGTCGAAGGGCACTGCCACATACAGACTGGAGTGGAGGAGATGCCACCAAGCGAACAGGGTGAGACATTTACAGGCAGACAGAGAGAGAGTTACTGATGGTTACCCTCTGTTACTGTTATTGCTACCTAATGGTAGACCTGTTAGAGAAGAGAAGAGAGGGATGGATGGAGAGAGATGACCACTGCCAAATGAGAGAGGTAGAGAGAGAGAAACCAACGTGGAATCTAGGAGAGGACGATGAAAACATTATACTAGGAGACAAGGAGATTTAAAGACAAACATTTGAAATGTGTTTTATTATTCAGAAAGAGAGCGAGAGAGAGAGAGAGGGAGAGAGAGAGAGAGAGAGAGGGAGAGAGCGAGAGAGAGGGAGGGAGAGGAGAGAGAGAGAGAGAGAGGGAGAGGAGAGAGAGAGAGAGGGAGGGAGAGGAGAGGAGAGAGAGGAGAGAGAGAGAGAGAGAGAGAGAGAGAGAGAGAAAGAGAGGGAGAGGAGAGAGAGGGAGAGGAGAGAGAGAGAGGAGAGAGAGAGAGGGAGAAAGGGAGAGGAGAGAGAGAGAGAGAGAGAGAGAGAGAGAGAGAGAAAGAGAGAGAGAGGGAGAGGAGAGAGAGAGAATGAGGGGGAGAGGAGAGAGAGGGAGAGGAGAGAGAGGGAGAGGAGAGGCGTGTGCTTTTGATCTGAATTTACTGTTCTCTCACCTTTGATTTGTAGAGAGAAGAGCTATCAGAGACTAGTTAATCAGAGACTAGTTAATCAGAGACTAGTTTATCAGAGACTAGTTAATCAAAGACTAGTTTATCAGAGACTAGTGTATCAGAGACTAGTTAATCAGAGACTAGTTAATCAGAGACTAGTTAATCAGAGACTACTAGTTAATCAGAGACTAGTTTATCAGAGACCAATTAATCAGAGACTAGTTAATCAGAGACTAGTTTATCAGAGACTAGTTTATCAGAGACTAGTTCATCAGAGACTAGTTCATCAGAGACTAGTTCATCAGAGACTAGACTAGTTTATCAGAGACTAGTTCATCAGAGACTACTAGTTAATCAGAGACTAGTTCATCAGAGACTAGTTCATCAGAGACTAGTTTATCAGAGACTACTAGTTAATCAGAGACTAGTTTATCAGAGACTACTAGTTAATCAGAGACTAGTTCATCAGAGACTAGTTCATCAGAGACTAGACTAGTTTATCAGAGACTAGTTCATCAGAGACCACTAGTTTATCAGAGACTAGTTAATCAGAGACTAGTTAATCAAAGACTAGTTCATCAGAGACTAGTTTATCAGAGACTACTAGTTAATCAGAGACTAGTTTATCAGAGACTACTAGTTAATCAGAGACTAGTTCATCAGAGACTAGACTAGTTTATCAGAGACTAGTTCATCAGAGACTAGTCCATCAGAGACTAGTTAATCAGAGACTAGTTAATCAGAGACTAGTTCATCAGAGACTAGTTTATCAGAGACTACTAGTTAATCAGAGACTAGTTTATCAGAGACTACTAGTTAATCAGAGACTAGTTCATCAGAGACTAGTTCATCAGAGACTAGTTTATCAGAGACTAGTTTATCAGAGACTAGTTAATCAGAGACTAGTTAATCAGAGACTAGTTTATCAGAGACTAGTTTATCAGAGACTAGTTAATCAGAGACTAGTTTATCAGAGACTAGTTTAGCCACCAGTTCATGTAGCTGCTCATGCAGTGCTTCAAATCCCTTCCCTCTGTAGCTGGGCTGTAGCTGGGCTGTAGCTGGGCTGTAGCAGGGCTGTGTGTGTTTGTGTGAGCTGGGTTGTCCCTGGGCTGTGTGTGTTTGTGTGAGCTGGGCTGTAGCAGGGCTGTGTTGTGAGCTGGGCTGTAGCTGGGCTGTGTGTGTTTGTGTTTGTGTGAGCTGGGCTGTAGCTGGGCTGTGGATTGTGTGAGCTGGGCTGTAGCTGGGCTGGGTGTGTTTGTGTGAGCTGGGCTGTAGCTGGGCTGTGTGTGTTTGTGTGAGCTGGGCTGTAGCTGGGCTGTGTGTGTTTGTGTGAGCTGGGCTGTAGCAGGGCTGGGTGTGTTTGTGTGAGCTGGGCTGTAGCTGGGCTGTGTGTGTTTGTGTGAGCTGGGCTGTAGCTGGGCTGGGTGTGTTTGTGTGAGCTGGGCTGTAGATGGGCTGTGTGTGTTTGTGTGAGCTGGGCTGTAGCTGGGCTGTGTGTGTTTGTGTGAGCTGGGCTGTAGCTGGGCTGTAGATTGTGTGAGCGTGCGTGTGTTTTCCCAGTACAGTGGTCATACAGTAAGGTCAAACATCCACTCCCAGACTAACCTCTGTCTAGATGAACAGATTGTGATGATTTAGGATAACATTAGCCAGCAGTAGCTGTTTGGTTCAATCCTGGGATGGAATAGAAGAGTGGACACACTGCGGTCCCTTGCGGTCTAGTTAGTGTAATATGCTACTATTATTTGACCGCTCCACACACCCCCTCCTGCACACACACACACCTTCCTGCACACACACACCCTCCTGCACACCCCGCCCTGCACACACGTCCCCTCCTGCACACACACCCCCTCCTGCACACACACCTCCTCCTGCACACACGCCCCCTCCTGCACACACAGCCCCTCCTGCACACACACTCCCTCCTGCACACCCCGTCCTGCACACCCCCCCCCCCCCTGCACACACAGCTCCTCCTGCACACACTCCCTCCTGCACACCCCGTCCTGCACACACGCCCCCTCCTGCACACACACCCCCTCCTGCACACCCCGCCCTGCACACACGCCCCCTTCTGCACACACACACCTTCCTGCACACACCCCCTCCTGCACACACACCCCCTCCTGCACACACACCCCCTCCTGCACACACACCCCCTCCTGCACACACACACCCCCCTCCTGCACACACACCCCCTCCTGCACACACGCCCCCTCCTGCACACACACCCCCTCCTGCACACACACCCCTCCTGCACACACACACCTTCCTACACACACTCCCTCCTGCACACACTCCCCCTCCTGCACACACCCCCTCCTGCACACACACACCTTACTACACACACCCCCTCCTGCACACACGCCCCCTCCTGCACACACACCCCCTCCTGCACACCCCGCCCTGCACACACGCCCCCTGCTGCACACACACACCTTCCTGCACACACCCCCCCTTCTGCACACACACCCCCTCCTGCACACACTCCCCTCCTGCACACACACCCCCTCCTGCACACACACACCTTCCTACACACACCCCTCCTGCACACACTCCCCACCCATGATACTTCATTGCTTCCCCATGATGCATGACAACACTTTTAACGTGCACTTTTTTATATATTTTTTTCTGCTGACTCTCTTTCTCTCCCTCCATTTCTCCTGTATTAACATCCCAGCTGTCCCCTCAGGCTGACGTAACATAGCCACTGGACTGGGGAAACAACAACAGCAGAGAGAGAGAGAGAGAGAGAGAGACTAGAAAGCCCTATATGACAAGCTAGCTGGTCCCAGAAGAGAGGAAAATATATCAGGGGGTTTAACACAGCTTCATCTCTCAGATCCCCTAGGAGAGGATGAGAGGAGAGGATGGGAGGAGAGAGGACGGGAGGAGAGGGGACGGGAGGAGAGAGGACGAGAGGAGAGGAGAGGGGATGGGAGGAGAGGGGACGGGAGGAGAGGGGACGGGAGGAGAGGAGAGGGGATGGGAGGAGAGGGGACGGGAGGAGAGAGGACGGGAGGAGAGGAGAGAGGATGGGAGGAGAGGGGACGGGAGGAGAGGGGACGGGAGGAGAGAGGACGGGAGGAGAGGGGATGGGAGGAGAGGGGATGGGAGGAGAGGGGACGGGAGGAGAGAGGACGGGAGGAGAGGAGAGAGGATGGGAGGAGAGGGGACGGGAGGGGACAGGAGGAGAGAGGACGGGAGGATAGGAGAGGGGATGGGAGGAGAGGGGATGGGAGGAGAGGGGATGGGAGGAGAGGGGACGGGAGGAGAGAGGACGGGAGGAGAGGAGAGGGGATGGGAGGAGAGGGGATGGGAGGAGAGGAGAGGGGATGGGAGGAGAGGGGACGGGAGGAGAGAGAACGGGAGGAGAGGAGAGAGGATGGGAGGAGAGGGGACGGGAGGAGAGGGGACGGGAGTAGAGGACGGGAGGAGAGGAGAGGGGATGGGAGGAGAGGGGATGGGAGGAGAGGGGACGGGAGGAGAGAGGACGGGAGGAGAGAGGATGGGAGGAGAGGGGATGGGAGGAGAGGGGACGGGAGGAGAGGGGATGGGAGGAGAGGGGACGGGAGGAGAGAGGACGGGAGGAAAGAGGACGGGAGGAGAGGGGATGGGAGGAGAGAGGACGGGAGGAGAGAGGACGGGAGGAGAGGGGACGGGAGGAGAGAGGATAGGAGGAGAGGGGACGGGAAGAGATAGGACGGGAGGAGAGAGGACGGGAGGAGAGAGGGGACAACGAGGGAGGAAGGGTAAGAGAAAGGGACGTATAGGGAGTGATGAAGTGAGGGACAGGGAATGGTGAGGAGGAGGGAGGAGAGGGGTTAGAGAGGGAATGGTGAGGAGGGAGGAGAGGGGTTAGAGAGGGAATGGTGAGGAGGTGGGTGGAGAGGGGTTAGAGAGGGAATGGTGAGGAGGAGGGAGGAGAGGGGTTAGAGAGGGAATGGTGAGGAGGAGGGAGGAGAGGGGTTAGAGAGGGAATGGTGAGGAGGGATGAGAGGGGTTAGAGAGGGAATGGTGAGGAGGAGGGAGGAGAGGGTTTAGGGAGGGAATGGTGAGGAGGAGGGAGGAGAGGGGTTAGAGAGGGAATGGTGAGGAGGAGGGAGGAGAGGTGTTAGAGAGGGAATGGTGAGGAGGAGGGAGGAGAGGGGTTAGAGAGGGAATGGTGAGGGGGAGGGAGGAGAGGGGTTAGAGGGGGAATGGTGAGGAGGAGGGAGGAGAGGTGTTAGAGAGGGAATGGCGAGGAGGAGGGAGGAGAGGGGTTAGAGAGGGAATGGTGAGGAGGAGGGAGGAGAGGGGTTACAGAGGGAATGGTGAGGAGGAGGGAGGAGTGGGGTTAGAGAGGGATGGTGAGGAGGAGGGAGGAGCGGGGTTAGAGAAGGAATGGTGAGGAGGAGGGAGGAGAGGTGTTAGAGAGGGAATGGTGAGGAGGAGGGAGGAGAGGGGTTAGAGAGGGAATGGTGAGGAGGAGGGAGGAGAGGGGTTAGAGAGGGAATGGTGAGGAGGAGGGAGGAGAGGTGTTAGAGAGGGAATGGTGAGGAGGAGGGAGGAGCGGGGTTAGAGAGGGATGGTGAGGAGGAGGGAGGAGCGGGGTTAGAGAGGGATGTGAGGAGGAGGAAGGAGCGGGGTTAGAGAGGGATGGTGAGGAGGAGGAAGGAGCGGGGTTAGAGAGGGATGGTGAGGAGGAGGGAGGAGATGGGTTAGAGAGGGAATGGTGAGGAGGAGGGAGGAGCAGGGTTAGAGAGGGATGGTGAGGAGGAGGGAGGAGTGGGGTTAGAGCGAGATGGTGAGGAGGAGGGAGGAGCGGGGTTAGAGAGGGATGGTGAGGAGGAGGGAGGAGTGGGGTTAGAGCGAGATGGTGAGGAGGAGGGAGGAGCGGGGTTAGAGAGGGATGGTGAGGAGGAGGGAGGAGCGGGGTTAGAGAGGGATGGTGAGGAGGAGGGAGGAGCGGGGTTAGGAGGGGGGAGGGGGAGATATTTATAGAATTGGCTTACTGTTTGAGAGACTATCTCTGCTTGGTGGTGGCAGGGGTCAGACCAAGCCATGGTTATAATTATAATAATTAACTCTCTGTGTGTGTGCATGCAAGTGTGTGTGTGTGTGTGTGTGTGGTGTGGAGTGGAGTGTGTGTGTGTGTACCAGTATAGTTAGAGAATTGTGGAATCACAGGCAATGCTACAATACATCCAAGCTAACAGACACAAACAGTTGAATTGTACACACTGATTCAATAGCCCCTGTGGCCCTTTATGAACCAAATGACCCACCCACCATAACAAGAGCTATGTAATATACACACACCAAACACACACACACACACACACACACACACACACACACACACACACACACACACACACACACACACACACACACACACACACACACACACACACACACACACACACACACACACACACACACACACACACACACACACACACACACACACACACACATAAATGCATCAGTGAGGCAGCCCAACAGCAGCCATAATGCTGCACATCGAGGGTCATTTAAATTCCTCCATTTTGTGAAGTCCCTAGCCTGGTACAGCAGCCACGGTTTACCAGAACCCAGTCTCTGTGACGCTCTCTCTCTCTCTCTGTGTGTGTATGTGTTATCAGCCCGTCAGTTGCCACCTCCTTGTCCCTCTGTTCCTCCTGTGTTCAGAGGCATGACCAACCCTGACAGCAGGGCACTGACTCCAGTACCATACCTCAGTTACAGCCCCAACCCTGCTCTCTCTCTCGCCCTCCTTCTCTCCATCTCATTTGCTCTATCTCTTCCTCTGTCTCTCTCCTTCATCCCCCCCATCCAATTCTTTGTTCCCCTCCCTTCGTCCCTCTCTTCCACACTGTCTCTCTCTCTCTCCCTCTTTCTCTCTCCCTCCTTCTCTCTCCCTCCCTCAAGGACCAATAGATAGCCTGCTTCAGCCAGGCAGCAATTTCTCTCCTCTTTCTCCATTCTTCTCTTCTCCCTTTTTTTAACGCGCCTCTTTTTTCTTGTCATGCAATCATTGAAAAACTAGCATGTGTCTGACACGGTCTCCAAGGCAACAGCAGTTAAAACGAGAAGGGAGGCGGGGGCTCATTCAGTGTGTGAATGACAGAGAGGGGAGAGGAAAGGCAGGGCAACCCACAGCGCTGAGCACACACACACACACACACACACACACACACACACACACACACACACACACACACACACACACACACACACACACACACACACACACACACACACACACACACACACACACACACACACACACACACACAAACATACTGAGGGGAAAAGAAAAGGAGAGTAGGCTGGGAGACAACTAACACACACACATACGCATACACACACACTGCAACACAGTGACCTCTGGCTTTGACTGGCAGTCCAGAGCAGAGCCCCTCCCACTGTGTCTCTAATCTCTGCGGCATGTAGGGGGGAGAGAGGGGGAGAAAGAGGGAGAGGAAGGACGAGCAGTAGGGGTTGAGGAGGGTGAAAGGGGAAAAAGGGCATACAATGCAAGGACAGGGTCAAGAGGAGGGTGAGGAAGGGTGAGAGGGGTGAGGTGGGCTTTGGAGTGATGACCCAGGTCTCCCAGAGCCCCTTCATACTTCCTCTTCCCCATAGATACACTCACTCATTCTCTCCTTCCTTAGTCCATGTCCCACTGTCTCTACCGGTTTCCTCCATTGCCATTGCTTGCCTCTCTCTCTCCTCACCCCTCAAAGAGCACATGTAGGCCAGAGGCATAATCAGTGTTTCCTCTCTCCCTCTCTTTCCCTCCCTCTTTTTCTCTCTCTCCCCCAGCACAACACAGTGGGAGCTCTGTGGCCTTCTCTTACAGATCTCCATTTCAAACCCCTCCGTCTCCGACAGACAACAAAGACAGAGAGAGAGATGGAGAGAGAGGAAGAGAGAGGGAGCGGGGGACAGAGAAGGACCGATAAGAAATCAGAGAGACAGTGTGAGGTTGCAGCACAGTAACACATTCAGCTCTTTGGATTATATAGTACACTCAGCAGCTTCCTTTAGCACAAGAATAAACTCACCTATTGCTGCTGCTATACTCTGACTGACATCAGAAAGACTGACTGACGGCCTCGTTGGCAGGGTGATGTCACCTGTCAATCATTTAGATCACAGCTGACAGGAATGCACATACTCTATTGAACTCCTATTGACAATATGATCCAGTCATTAGGACACAGTGACACCATAATCATTCTGCCACTCATTTCCCCCAGCAGTTCCTGTCTGTTCCAGTGAAGCAGGATGGATTTATGTTGTATATCATCTATACGATACAGGCGAGGAGCTATACTGTATACTGTAGCTCTGTCCTGTCATGTCCTGATCTGTCCTGTCCTGCTCTGTCCTGTCCTGCCCTGCTCTGGCCTGTCCTGCTCTGTCCTGTCCTGTCCTGCCCTGCTCTGTCCTGTCCTGTCCTGTCCTGCTCTGTCCTGCCCTGTCCTGCCCTGTACTGCCCTGCCCTGCTCTGTCCTGCTCTGTCCTGTCCTGCTCTGTCCTGCCCTGTTCTGCTCTGTCCTGTCCTGCTCTGTCCTGTCCTGCCCTGCTCTGTCCTGTCCTGCTCTGTCCTGCCCTGCCCTGTCCAGCTCTGCCCTGTCCTGTCCAGCCCTGTCCTGCCCTGTCCTGTCCTGCTCTGTCCTGTCCTGCCCTGTCATGCCCTGTCCTGTCCTGCTCTGTCCTGTCCTGTCCTGCTCTGTCCTGTCCTGCCCTGCCCTGTCCTGTCCTGCTCTATCCTGTCCTGCCCTGCCCTGTCCTGCTCTGTCCTGTCCTGCTCTGTCCTGTCCTGCCCTGTCCTACTCTGCCCTGCCCTGCTCTGTCCTGTCCTGCCCTGCCCTGCCCTGTCCTGCCCTGTCCTGCCCTGTCCTGCTCTGTCCTGTCCTGCCCTGTCCTACTCTGCCCTGCTCTGCTCTGTCCTGTCCTGCCCTGCTCTGCTCTGTCCTGTCCTGCCCTGCTCTGTCCTGTCCTGTCCTGCTCTGTCCTGTCCTGTCCTGCTCTGTCCTGTCCTGCCCTGCTCTGTCCTGCCCTGTCCTGTCCTGCTCTGTCCTGTCCTGCCCTGCCCTGTCCTGTCCTGTCCTGCTCTGTCCTGTCCTGTCCTGTCCTACTCTGCCCTGTCCAGCTCTGTCCTGTCCTGTCCTGCCCTGCTCTGTCCTGTCCTGCTCTGTCCTGTCCTGCCCTGCTCTGTCCTGTCCTGTCCTGTCCTGTCCTGCCCTGCTCTGTCCTGTCCTGTCCTGCCCTGCTCTGTCCTGCCCTGCCCTGCTCTGTCCTGCCCTGCTCTGTCCTGTCCTGCCCTGCTCTGTCCTGTCCTGTCCTTCCCTGTCCTGCCCTGTCCTGTCCTGTCCTGCCCTGTCCTGTCCTGTCCTGCCTTGCTCTGCTCTGTCCTGTCCTGCCTTGCTCTGCTCTGTCCTGCCCTGCTCTGTCCTGTCCTGCCTTGCTCTGCTCTGTCCTGTCCTGCCCTGCTCTGTCCTGTCCTGCCCTGCTCTGTCCTGTCCTGCCCTGCTCTGTCCTGTCCTGCCCTGCCCTGCTCTGTCCTGTCCTGCCCTGCTCTGTCCTGTCCTGCCCTGCCCTGCTCTGTCCTGTCCTGCCCTGCTCTGTCCTGTCCTGCCCTGCTCTGTCCTGTCCTGTCCTGCCTTGCTCTGCTCTGTTCTGCCTTGCTCTGTCCTGTCCTGCCTTGCTCTGCTCTGTCCTGCTCTGTCCTGTCCTGCCTTGCTCTGCTCTGTCCTGTCCTGCCCTGCTTTGTCCTGTCCTGCTCTGTCCTGTCCTGCCCTGCTCTGTCCTGTCCTGCCCTGTCCTGCTCTGTCCTGTCCTGCCCTGCTCTGTCCTGTCCTGCCTTGCTCTGTCCTGTCCTGCCTTGCTCTGCTCTGTCCTGCCCTGCTCTGTCCTGTCCTGCCTTGCTCTGCTCTGTCCTGTCCTGCCCTGCTCTGTCCTGTCCTGCCCTGCTCTGTCCTGTCCTGCCTTGCTCTGCTCTGTCCTGCCCTGCTCTGTCCTGCCTTGCTCTGCTCTGTCCTGTCCTGTCCTGCCCTGCTCTGTCCTGTCCTGCCCTGCTCTGTCCTGTCCTGCCCTGCTCTGTCCTGTCCTGCCTTGCTCTGCCCTGCCCCGTCCTGCCCTCCTCTATCCTGCCCTGCCCTGCCCTGTCCTGCCCTGCTCTGTCCTGTCCTGCCCTGTCCTGTCCTGTCCTGCTCTGCTCTGTCCTGTCCTGCCCTGTCCTGTCCTGCCTTGCTCTGCTCTGTCCTGTCCTGCCCTGCTCTGTCCTGTCCTGCTCTGTCCTGTCCTGCCTTGCTCTGCTCTGTCCTGTCCTGCCCTGCTCTGTCCTGTCCTGCCTTGCTCTGCTCTGTCCTGTCCTGTCCTGCCCTGCTCTGTCCTGTCCTGTCCTGCTCTGTCACGTCCTGCCCTGCTCTGTCCTGTCCTGTCCTGCCCTGCTCTGTCCTGTCCTGCCCTGCTCTGTCCTGTCCTGCCCTGTCCTGTCCTGTCCTGCCCTGCTCTGTCCTGTCCTGCCCTGTCCTGCCCTGTTCTGTCCTGTCCTGCCCTGCCTTGCTCTGCTCTGTCCTGTCCTGCCCTGCTCTGTCCTGCCCTGCTCTGTCCTGCCATTCCTGCCGTGTCCTGCCCTGCCCTGCTCTGTCCTGTCCTGTCCTAATCTGTCCTGCCCTGTCCGGCCCTGTCCTGCTCTGCTCTGTCCTGCCCTGTCCTGCCCTGTCCTGTCCTGCTCTGCCCTGTCCTGTCCTTCTCTGCCCTGTCCTGTCCTGCTCTGTCCTGTCCTGCCCTGTCCTGTCCTGTCCTGCGCTGTCCTGTCCTGCCCTGTCCTGTCCTGCCCTGTTCTGTCCTGTCCTGCC
>NW_026600508.1:157500-210000 GCF_029448725.1 Salvelinus fontinalis
ACAGACAAAACAAAACGAAACAGAAAAATGGATCGGTGGTGACTAGAAAGCCGGTGACGTCGACCGCCGAACACCACCCGAACAAGGAGAAGGGCCGACTTCGGCGGAAGTCGTGACAGTACCCCCCCCTTGACGCGCGGCTCCAGCAGCGCGACGACACCGGCCTCGAGGACGACCCGGAGGGCGAGGTGCAGGGCGATCTGGGTGGAGACGGTGAAACTCTTGTAACATAGACGGATCTAGAATGTCCTCCACCGGTACCCAGCATCTCTCCTCCGGACCGTACCCCTCCCACTCCACGAGGTACTGAAGGCCCCTCGCCCGACGCCTAGAATCCATGATGGCTCTTACGCTATACGCCGGGACCCCCTCGATGTCAAGAGGGGGCGGAGGAACCTCCCGCACCTCAGACTGCTGGAGCGGACCAGCCACCACCGGCCTGAGGAGAGACACATGGAACGAGGGGTTAATACGGTAATCAGGGGGGAGTTGTAACCTATAACAAACCTCGTTCAATCTCCTCAGGACTTTAAATGGCCCCACAAACCGCGGACCCAGTTTCCGGCAGGGCAGGTGAAGGGGTAGGTTTCGGGTCGAGAGCCAGACCCGATCCCCCGGTGCATACACCGAGGCCTCACTGCGGTGGCGGTCGGCACTCGCCTTTTGTCTCCTGATGGCACGTTGTAGCCGTACGTGGGCAGCGTTCCAAGTCTCCTCTGAGTGCCGAAACCATTCATCCACCGCAGGAGCCTCAATCTGGCTCTGATGCCATGGTGCCAGGACCGGCTGGTAACCTAGCACACACTGAAAAGGTGATAGGTTGGTAGAGGAGTGGCGGAGGGAGTTTTGGGCCATCTCGGCCCAGGGGATGTAAGCTGCCCACTCCCCCGGCCGGTCCTGGCAATAGGACCTCAGAAACCTACCCACATCCTGGTTTACTCTTTCCACCTGCCCGTTGCTCTCGGGGTGGAAACCTGAGGTAAGGCTGACCGAGATCCCCAGGCGTTCCATAAATGCCCTCCAGACTCTAGACGTAAATTGGGGACCCCGATCAGAAACTATATCCTCAGGCACCCCGTAGTGCCGGAATACATGGGTGAACAGAGCCTCCGCAGTTTGTAGAGCCGTAGGGAGACCGGGCAAAGGAAGGAGACGGCAGGACTTAGAAAACCGATCCACAACGACCAGGATCGTGGTGTTACCCCGCGACGGGGGAAGATCCGTCACGAAATCCACCGATAGGTGTGACCATGGTCGCTGTGGAACGGGAAGGGGTTGTAATTTCCCTCTGGGCAGATGTCTAGGTGCCTTGCACTGTGCACATACCGAACAGGAGGAAACATAAACCCGCACGTCCTTAGCTAAAGTGGGCCACCAGTACTTCCCAGAAAGGCAGCGCACCGTCCGACCGATACCAGGATGACCAGAGGAGGGTGACGTATGAGCCCAACAGATCAAACGATCGCGGACATCAAACGGAACGTACAGACGCCCAGCTGGACAGTCATGTGGAATGGACTCTGTACGTGACGCCCGTTCGATGTCCGCGTCCACCTCCCACACCACCGGTGCCACCAGGCGAGAGGCTGTAATTATGGGAGTGGGATCTGTGGACCTCTCCTCTGTATCATACAGCCGGGACAGTGCATCTGCCTTAACGTTCTGGGAACCTGGTTTGTAGGTAAGGGTGAAATCAAAACGGGTGAAAAACATGGCCCACCTTGCCTGGCGAGGGTTCATTCTCCTCGCTGCCCGGATGTACTCCAGATTGCGGTGGTCAGTCCAAATGAGAAAAGGGTGTCTAGCCCCCTCAAGCCAGTGTCTCCACGCTTTCAGAGCCATGACAACAGCCAGCAACTCCCGGTCCCCCACATCATAGTTTCGCTCCGCCGGGCTGAGCTTCTTCGAAAAGAATGCACAGGGGCGGAGCTTTGGTGGCGTACCCGAACGCTGAGACAGCACAGCCCCTATCCCCGCCTCGGACGCGTCCACCTCAACTATGAATGCTAAGGAAGGATCAGGATGAGCCAGAACTGGAGCCGAGGTAAACAGAGCCTTCAGGTGACCAAAAGCCCTGTCCGCCCCAGCTGTCCACTGCAGCCGCACCGGTCCTCCCTTCAGCAGTGAGGTAATGGGAGCCGCTACCTGACCAAAACCCCGGATAAATCTCCGGTAGTAGTTGGCAAACCCTAAAAACCGCTGCACCTCCTTTACCGTGGTTGGAGTCGGCCAATTACACACGGCTGAAATGCGGTCATTCTCCATCTCTACCCCTGACGCTGAAAAGCGGTACCCTAGGAAGGAGATGGATCGTTGGAAGAACAGACATTTCTCAGCCTTGACGTACAGGTCATGCTCCAACAGTCGACCAAGCACCCTACGCACCAGGGACACATGCTCGGCGCGTGTAGCGGAGTATATTAGAATGTCATCTATATACACCACTACACCCTGCCCGTGCAGGTCCCTGAAGATCTCATCCACAAATGATTGGAAGACTGATGGAGCATTCATTAACCCGTACGGCATGACGAGGTACTCATAATGCCCAGAAGTGGTGCTAAATGCTGTCTTCCACTCATCTCCCCCCTTAATACGCACCAGGTTGTAACCGCTCATGAGGTCCAATTTTGTGAAGAAGCGCGCCCCGTGTAATGACTCGGTCATACTGGCTATGAGTGGTAGCGGGTAACTGTATTTTACCGTGATCTTATTTAATCCTCGATAATCAATACACGGGCGCAAACCTCCATCCTTCTTCTTCACAAAAAAGAAACTCGAGGAGACAGGTGAGATGGAAGGCCGAATGTATCCCTGTCCCAGAGATTCGGTGACATATGTCTCCATAGCCACCGTCTCCTCCTGTGACAGAGGATACACGTGACTCCTGGGAAGTGTAGCGTCTACCAAGAGATCTATCGCACAATCCCCCGGTCGATGGGGTGGTAATTGAGTCGCCTTCTTCTTACAGAAGGCGAGTGCCAAATCGGCATATTCGGGAGGAATGTGCATGTTGGAAACCTGGTTTGGACTTTCCACCGTAGTGGCACCTAAGGAAACACCTACACATCTACCTGAACACTGACAGGACCATCCCTTGAGAGTCCTCTGTTGCCACGAAATAATCGGATCATGAGAGGCCAACCAGGGAAGACCCAACACAACAGGAAACGCAGGAGAGTCGATCAAAAAGAGACTAATTCTCTCCTCGTGATCCCCCTGCGTTCTCATAGCGATGGGCGCTGTGACCTCCCCAATCAGCCCCGACCCCAAAGGACGACTATCTAAGGCATGTACAGGGAAGGGAACATCAACAGGAATAATAGGGATCCCTAATCTATGTGCTAAAGAGCGATCAATAAAGTTCCCAGCTGCGCCTGAATCTACTAGCGCCTTATGCTGGGGATGCGAGGAAAACTCAGGAAATTCTATATGTAACCACATGTGCGCAACAGAAGACTCTGGGTGAGTTATGTGCCTACTCATCGGAGATGACCCATCAGTGCTCCGCCTGCTACCTCGACTTCCAGGAGAAACACCCCAGCACCGGACAGCAGTGTGTCCTCTGCGTCCACAGTTGGTGCATGGAGTGGTCCTCCCTCCGGTCTCCCTTCTAGCAGCCCCTCCTAACTCCATCGGTGTAGGATCCAAGGGGCTGGGTAATGGAACGGGCGGACCCCGATCTAGACGTCCGCGGGAGGCCAACAGGTTATCCAGCCGGATAGATAAATCCACCAGCTGGTCCAGGTTAAGAGTGGTGTCCCTGCAGGCTAACTCCCTACGAACGTCCTCTCGTAGACTACATCTGTAGTGATCGATCAGGGCCCGCTCATTCCATCCCGCACCAGCGGCCAGAGTACGGAAGTCCAGGGCGAAATCTTGAGCGCTCCTCATCCCCTGTCTGAGATGGAACAAACGCTCTCCCGCCGCTCTCCCTTCAGGTGGATGATCAAAGACCGCCCGGAAGCGGCGAGAGAAGTCATCATAGTCATCCAGGGTTTGTCCCTCTCTTCCCCAGATGGCGTTGGCCCACTCCAGGGCCTTACCAGTCAGACAGGAGATGAGGGCGCCCACTCTCTCTCGTCCTGAAGGGGTCGGATGAACAGTTGCCAGGTATAACTCCAACTGTAGGAGGAACCCCTGACACCCGGCTGCTGTACCGTCATACGCTCCTGGGAGCGAGAGCCGAATCCCACCGGGTCCTGACGATGGAGGGATGACCAGTGGAGTAGGGATAGGCGCGGGTGGTGTTGATGGGGTCTGATTTACCGGGAGACCTCCTCTCTCCCATCGGTCCATTGTCTGCAGCACGCGATCCATGGCGGTCCCTAAACTGTGTAACATGGTCGCGTGCTGTTGAACTTGCTCCTCGACTGGGAGAGAGGGGCTGGCTGTGCCTGCTGACTCCATTTGAAGTTTGGTCCGTGATTCTGTCAGGGTTGTGTGCAGCGAAGTAGCAGAGTCAGATGCAGGACACAGGTGTTGAGCGAAACACAAAACGTTTACTCAAAATCACAGCAAAATTCCACAAAGGGTAATTCCATATAAGAAATAACAACAACCACTAACGTAACCAACAATCACGGACAAAACAGAAATGAAAGCCAGAGGGTTAAATAGGGAACATAATAGGGGAATTGAAACCAGGTGTGTAATTATGCAGACAAAACAAAACGAAACAGAAAAATGGATCGGTGGTGACTAGAAAGCCGGTGACGTCGACCGCTGAACACCACCCGAACAAGGAGAAGGGCCGACTTCGGCGGAAGTCGTGACAGAGAGGCTAGTCAAGGATCATATCACCGCCACCTTACCGGCCACCCTAGACCCACTTCAGTTTGCATACAGCCACAACAGATCCACAGACGACGCAATTGCCATCGCACTGCACACTGCCCTATCCCATCTGGACAAGAGGAATACCTATGTAAGAATGCTGTTTATCGACTACAGCTCAGCATTTAACACCATAGTATCCTCCAAACTCATCATTAAGCTCGAGACCCTGGATCTCGACCCCGCCCTATGCAACTGGGTCCTGGACTTCCTGACGGGCCGCCCCCAGGTGGTGAGGGTAGGAAACAACATCTCCACCCCGCTGATCCTCAACACTGGGGCTCCACAAGGGTGTGTTCTCAGCCCTCTCCTGTACTCCCTGTTCACCCATGACACGGTGGCCATGCACGCCTCCAACTCAATCATCAAGTTTGCAGACGACACTACAGTAGTGCGCTTGATTACCAACAACGACGAGACGGCCTACAGGGAGGAGATGAGGGCCCTCGGAGTGTGGTGTCAGGAAGATAACCTCACACTCAACGTCAACAAAACAAAGGAGATGATCGTGGACTTCAGGAAACAGCAGAGGGAGCACCCCCCCCATCCACATCGACAGGACAGTAGTGGAGACAGTGGAAAGTTTTAAGCTCGGCGTACACATCACGGACACACTGAAATGGTCCACCCACACAGACAGCGTTGTGAAGAAGGCGCAGCAGCGCCTCTTCAACCTCAGGAGGCTGAAGAAATTTGGCTTGTCACCAAAAACACTCACAAACTTTTACAGATGCACAATCGAGAGCATCCTGTCGGGCTGTATCACCACCTGGTACGGCAACTGCTCCGCCCACAACCGTAAGGCTCTCCAGAGGGTAGTGAGGTCTGCACAACGCATCACCGGGGGCAAACTACCTGCCCTACAGGACACCTACACCACCCGATGTCACAGGAAGGCCAAAAAGATCATCAAGGACAACAACCATCCGAGCCACTCTGTTCACCCCGCTATCATCCAAAAGGCGAGGTCAGTACAGGTGCATCAAAGAAGGGACTGAGAGACTGAAAAACAGCTTCTATCTCAAGGCCATCAGGCTGATAAACATCTCTAACATTGAGTGGATGCTGCCAACATACTGACTCAAATCTCTAGACACTTTAATAATAAAAAATTGTATGTAATTAATGTATCACTAGTCACTTTAAACAATGGCACTTTATATAATGTCTACATACCCTACGTTACTCATCGCATATGTATATACTGTACTCTATACCATGTACTGCATCTTGCCTATGCCGTTCGGCCATCGCTCATCCATGTATTTTTATGTACACATTCTTATTCATTCCTTTAAACTTGTGTGTAAAAGGTAGTTGTTGTGATATTGTTAGATTACTTGTTAGATATTACTGCACGGTCGGCACAAGCATTTTGCTACACTCGCATTAACATCTGCTAACTATGTGTATGTGACAAATAACATTTGATTTGATTTGACCTTTTTAATTTGATACACATATATGTGCAAGCACAAAAAAACAGAAAACACACACACATTTCTTCTTTAACCAGGTTTCGCTTCCCTCTGCTGTGACATCAGAGAAAGAGGGAATGAAGCATGCTCACAGGCAAATAGGACAAATAACCACTAATACTGCCAGACGAGAGGAGAGGGATGGAGAGAGGAAGGGGGAGGGATAAGGGGGAAGAGTGTCCACACAGATGGAGAGAGTGAGGGAAGTAGAGAGAGGGGGGAAGCTACCTGTCGAGGAACATTTAAAGAGATAAGGAGACTTATTCTATGATTATTTTAGGTGTGTGTGTGTGCATGTATGTGTGTATGTGTGGCAGTTGTTGAAGTGTCTCACACCTTGTGAGATGGGTTGAGTGGTGCAGTGTCCCCTGGGGTGTTTGTCCACCTCACCTCCGCTCAGCTCAGAGACAGGTCTGTTTAGAGAGACATCTAATATACAGGGAATACAGACAGACTAAGGGACAGGTCTGTTTAGAGAGACATCTAATACACAGGGAATACAGACAGACTAAGGGACAGGTCTGTTTAGAGAGACATCTAATATACAGGGAATACAGACAGTCTAAGGGACAGGTCTGTTTAGAGAGACATCTAATACACAGGGAATACAGACAGACTAAGGGACAGGTCTGTTTAGAGAGACATCTAATATACAGGGAATACAGACAGACTAAGGGACAGGTCTGTTTAGAGAGACATCTAATACACAGGGAATACAGACAGACTAAGGGACAGGTCTGTTTAGAGAGACATCTAATATACAGGGAATACAGACAGACTAAGGGACAGGTCTGTTTAGAGAGACATCTAATATACAGGGAATACAGACAGACTAAAGGACAGGTCTGTTTAGAGAGACATCTAATATACAGGGAATACAGACAGACTAAGGGACAGGTCTGTTTAGAGAGACATCTAATATACAGGGAATACAGACAGACTAAGGGACAGGTTTGTTTAGAGAGACATCTAATACACAGGGAATACAGACAGACTAAGGGACAGGTCTGTTTAGAGAGACATCTAATATACAGGGAATACAGACAGACTAAGGGACAGGTCTGTTTAGAGAGACATCTAATACACAGGGAATACAGACAGACTAAGGGACAGGTCTGTTTAGAGAGACATCTAATATACAGGGAATACAGACAGACTAAGGGACAGGTCTGTTTAGAGAGACATCTAATATACAGGGAATACAGACAGACTAAAGGACAGGTCTGTTTAGAGAGACATCTAATATACAGGGAATACAGACAGACTAAGGGACAGGTCTGTTTAGAGAGACATCTAATATACAGGGAATACAGACAAAGGGACAGGTCTGTTTAGAGAGACATCTAATATACAGGGAATACAGACAGACTAAGGGACAGGTCTGTTTAGAAATACATCTAATATACAGGGAATACAGACAGACTAAGGGACAGGTCTGTTTAGAGAGACATCTAATATACAGGGAATACAGACAGACTAAGGGACAGGTCTGTTTAGAGAGACATCTAATACACAGGGAATACAGACAGACTAAGGGACAGGTCTGTTTAGAGAGAAATCTAATATACAGGGAATACAGACAGACTAAGGGACAGGTCTGTTTAGAGAGACATCTAATATACAGGGAATACAGACAGACTAAGGGACAGGTCTGTTTAGAGAGACATCTAATACACAGGGAATACAGACAGACTAAGGGACAGGTCTGTTTAGAGAGAAATCTAATATACAGGGAATACAGACAGACTAAGGGACAGGTCTGTTTAGAGAGACATCTAATATACAGGGAATACAGACAGACGAAGGGACAGGTCTGTTTAGAGAGACATCTAATACACAGGGAATACAGACAGACTAAGGGACAGGTCTGTTTAGAGAGACATCTAATACACAGGGAATACAGACAGACTAAGGGACAGGTCTGTTTAGAGAGAAATCTAATATACAGGGAATACAGACAGACTAAGGGACAGGTCTGTTTAGAGAGACATCTAATATACAGGGAATACAGACAGACGAAGGGACAGGTCTGTTTAGAGAGACATCTAATACACAGGGAATACAGACAGACTAAGGGACAGGTCTGTTTAGAGAGACATCTAATATACAGGGAATACAGACAGTCTAAGGGACAGGTCTGTTTAGAGAGACATCTAATACACAGGGAATACAGACAGACTAAGGGACAGGTCTGTTTAGAGAGACATCTAATATACAGGGAATACAGACAGACTAAGGGACAGGTCTGTTTAGAGAGACATCTAATACACAGGGAATACAGACAGACTAAGGGACAGGTCTGTTTAGAGAGACATCTAATATACAGGGAATACAGACAGACTAAGGGACAGGTCTGTTTAGAGAGACATCTAATATACAGGGAATACAGACAGACTAAGGGACAGGTCTGTTTAGAGAGACATCTAATATACAGGGAATACAGACAGACTAAGGGACAGGTCTGTTTAGAGAGAAATCTAATATACAGGGAATACAGACAGACTAAGGGACAGGTCTGAATCAATCAACATACAATTAAAAACGTATTTGTATTTATTTACCACACTTCTTACAGTTCTTACAGACACTACAGAATGTGTCAAGAATGGGATAAAGAGACAAAAAATAAGTCTAAAGGTGTGTGTGTGTGGGGGGGGGGGGTGACAGGTCTGTCTGATTTACATCAAAACACACTGAGTAGCAAGTGCCGACTCTCGTTAGAAAGGGTGTAACGAGTCAGACACACGCACGCACGCACGCACGCACGCACGCACGCACGCACGCACGCACACACACACACACACACACACACACACACACACACACACACACACACACACACACACACACACACACACACAGTCAAAGGACATAAAAGGCCCCTGGAGACCAAGCCACTGTGTCTGACTGCAACACTGTGATCAGAGGATGACAGAGACACTAAAGCACACCAGAGGGGACGGAAGGAGAGAGAGAGAAAAGAAGAGGAGAGGGTGAGAGAGTAACAAGAAGAAAGAGAATGAGAGAGGAAGCCTGGAAGAAGAGGGATACACAGGGAGAGGAAGAGCCTGCGCAGAAACCAACTGTGACGAGAGAGAGAGAGAGAGAAAGAAAGAAAGAAAGAAAGAAAGAGAGAGGGAAAGAAAACGAGGGAAAGCAAAACTAAAGAATGAGAGAGGTGGATCTAGCAGAACAGAGGACATCTTTCCAGGCTTCCAGGAGGAAGAACAGAGTGTAGAGAACAGAGGAGAGGCAGAGAGCTGTGCCTCTGGGTAATGTAGGATTAGGGCACCAGACTGTGACTATCCTGCCTCCTCCAGCTATCCTCTTTATCCCTATGCCTCCTCCCTGCCCAAAAATGGCATCCCATACTCCACCCTTCTCCTCTCATCAAATCTCACTGAGCAACAACCTTTTTTGATATCATCCCTTCCCTCAAGAATAATCACCTTCTCTCGCTCTTTCTGCCCCTCCCTACCCCAATGTTCCTCTGTGTGTGTGTCTGTGTTGGGAGGGGTTGTGGTCCATCTTCCGCAACAGCAGGAGCAGGCAAGATAAGGCATCTCTATAATCTCCCCCTGATGCACAGCCTCTGGAGTCAGACACACACACACACACACACACACACACACACACACACACACACACACACACACACACACACACACACACACACACACACACACACACACACACACACACACACACACACACACGAGCACGGTTTCCTATCTAACACTCTCACATGTTTGAGAGAAGAGGCAGGCTACAAGGAGCAGGTGTGGGCCTCTCAGAGAGAGAGAGAGGTGTAGTAGAGACAGACAGAGAGAGAGAGGTGTAGTAGAGACAGACAGAGAGAGAGAGGTGTAGTAGAGACAGAGAGAGAGAGAGGGGTAGTAGAGACAGAGCGAGAGAGAGGGAGAGAGAGGTGTAGTAGAGACAGAGCGAGAGAGAGGGAGAGAGAGGTGTAGTAGAGGCAGTGATAGAGAGAGAGGTGTAGTAGAGCCAGAGAGAGAGAGGTGTAGTGGAGACAGAGAGAGAGAGAGAGAGGTGTAGTAGAGACAGAGAGGTGTAGTAGAGACACAGAGAGAGAGAGGTGTAGTAGAGCCAGAGAGAGATAGAGAGGTGTAGTAGAGTCAGAGAGAGATAGAGAGGTGTAGTAGAGACAGAGAGAGAGAGAGGTGTAGTAGAGACAGAGCGAGAGAGAGAGAGAGAGAGGTGTAGTAGAGACAGTGAGAGAGAGAGGTGTAGTAGAGACAGAGAGAGAGAGAGAGAGAGAGAGGTGTATTAGAGACAGAGCGAGAGAGAGGTGTAGTAGAGGCAGTGAGAGAGCGAGAGAGAGGTGTAGTAGAAACAGAGCAAGAGAGAGAAGAGTAGCAAAGGCAGTGAGAGAGAGAGAGTTTTAGTAGAGACACAGAGAGAGAGAGGTGTAGTAGAGACAAAGGGAGGTGTAGTAGAGACAGAGAGAGAGAGGTGTAGTAGAGACAGACAGAGAGAGAGGTGTAGTAGAGACAGAGAGAGAGAGAGAGAGAGAAAGGTGTAGTAGAGACAGAGAAAGAGAGAGAGAGAGAGAGAGGTGTAGTGGAGACAGAGAGAGAGAGAGAGGTGTAGTAGAGACAGAGAGAGAGAGAGAGGTGTAGTAGAGACAGAGAGGGAGAGAGAGAGCGGGAGAGAGAGAGAGAGATAGAGAGAGAGAGAGAGAGAGAGGTTCAGTGAGCACAGCCTTGCCATTGAGAAGGGTAGACACAGGAAAACCTGGCTCCCTGTAGAGGAAAGGCTGTGCAACAACTGCACAACAGCAGAACCTGAGACGGAGCTGCATTTCCTGACAAAATGAGAGGTGTAGTAGAGTCAGAGAGAGATAGAGAGGTGTAGTAGAGACAAAAGAGAGAGAGAGGTGTAGTAGAGACAGAGCGAGAGAGAGAGGAGTAGTAGAGGCAGTGAGAGAGAGAGAGAGAGGTGTAGTAGAGACACAGATAGAGAGATGTGTAGTAGAGACAGAGAGAGAGAGAGGTGTAGTAGAGACAGAGAGAGAGAGGTGTAGTAGAGACAGACAGAGAGAGAGGTGTAGTAGAGACAGAGAGAGAAAGAGAGAGAGATAGAGAGAGGTGTAGTAGAGACAGAGAAAGAGAGAGAGGTGTAGTGGAGACAGAGAGAGAGAGAGGTGTAGTAGAGACAGAGAGAGAGAGAGAGAGAGGTGCAGTAGAGACAGAGAGAGATAGGCTACCCGTCCTGTTGGGGGAGGACGCAGAGAGCTGTGGGTTGGCAGCGCACTACATTGCTGCCTGCCATAAGTTGAGGGACAGTGTCTGACAGACCAATCAACCTGCACATGTACTCTACTGTATGTTTATTGTTATTGTTGAATGTATGGTTATTTTGACACTTAGTTATTGTTGTTACTGTTGTCCCGTTGACCATTTTGATTCTCATTTTTATATTGTAAATAAGCTTTGGCAATATGTACATTGTTACGTCATGCCAATAAAGCGAATTGAATTGAATTGAATTGAATTGAGAGATAGAGAGGTGTAGTAGAGACAGAGAGGGAGAGAGAGAGAGAGCGAGAAAGAGAGAGAGAGAGAGAGATAGAGAGAGAGAGAGAGAGAGGGGTGTAGTAGAGACAGAGCGAGATAGAGAGAGGTGAAGTAGAGACTGAGAGAGAGAAAGGTGTAGTAGAGACAGAGCGAGAGAGAGAGAGAGAGGTGAAGTAGAGACAGACAGAGACAGAGAGAGAGGGAGAGAGAGAGAGGTGTAGTGGAGGCAGAGAGAGAGAGAGCGAGAGCGAGAAAGAGGTGTTGTAGAGAGAGACAGAGAGAGAGAGGGAGAGAGAGAGAGAGGTGTAGTAGAGACAGAGAGAGAGAGGTGTAGTAGAGACACAGAGAGAGAGAGAGAGAGAGAGGTGTAGTAGAGACAGAGAGAGAGGTGTAGTAGAGACAGAGAGAGAGAGATGTGTAGTAGAGACAGAGAGAGAGGTGTAGTAGAGACAGAGAGAGAGAGGTGTAGTAGAGACAGAGACAGAGAGGTGTAGTAGAGACAGAGAGAGAGAGAGTTGTAGTAGAGACAGGCGGAGAGAGAGGTGTAGTAGAGACAGAGAGAGAGAGAGCTGTAGTAGAGGCACTGAGAGAGAGAGGTGTAGTAGAGACAGAGAGAGAGAGAGAGAGAGAGGTGTAGTAGAGACAGAGCGAGAGAGAGAGGTGTAGTAGAGACAGAGAGACAGAGAGAGAGGTGTAGTAGAGACAGAGAGAGAGAGGTGTAGTAGAGACAGAGAGAGAGAAAGAGGTGTAGTAGAGATAGAGAGAGAGAAATAGGTGTAGTAGAGACAGAGACAGAGAGAGAGAGAGGTGTAGTAGAGACAGAGAGTCGAGAAAGAGAGGTGTAGTAGAGACAGAGAGACAGAGAGAGAGGTTTAGTAGAGACAGAGAGAGAGAGGTGTAGTAGAGACATAGAGAGAGAGGTGTAGTAGAGACAGAGAGAGAGAGAGAGAGCTGTAGTAGAGGCACAGAGAGAGAGATGTGTAGTAGAGACAGAGAGAGAGAGAGGTGTAGTAGAGACAGAGAGAGAGAGGTGTAGTAGAGACAGACAGAGAGAGAGGTGTAGTAGAGACAGAGAGAGAAAGACAGAGAGAGATAGAGAGAGGTGTAGTAGAGACAGAGAAAGAGAGAGAGAGAGGTGTAGTGGAGACAGAGAGAGAGAGAGGTGTAGTAGAGACAGAGAGAGAGAGAGAGAGGTGCAGTAGAGACAGAGAGAGATAGAGAGGTGTAGTAGAGACAGAGAGGGAGAGAGAGAGAGAGAGAGAGAGATAGAGAGAGAGAGAGAGAGAGAGAGAGAGGGGTGTAGTAGAGAGAGAGAGAGAGAGAGAGGGGTGTAGTAGAGACAGAGCGAGATAGAGAGAGGTGAAGTAGAGACAGAGAGAGAGAAAGGTGTAGTAGAGACAGAGCGAGAGAGAGAGAGAGGTGAAGTAGAGACAGACAGAGACAGAGAGAGAGGGAGAGAGAGAGAGAGAGAGGTGTAGTAGAGGCAGAGAGAGAGAGAGAGAGAGAGAGAGAGAAAGAGGTGTTGTAGAGAGAGACAGAGAGAGAGAGAGAGAGAGAGAGAGAGAGAGAGGGGTGTAGTAGAGTCAGAGAGAGAGAGAGAGGTGTAGTAGAGACAGAGAGAGAGAGGTGTAGTAGAGACACAGAGAGAGAGAGAGAAAGAGAGAGATGTAGTAGAGACAGCGAGACAGAGAGAGAGGTGTAGTAGAGACAGAGAGAGAGAGAGATGTGTAGTAGAGACAGAGAGAGAGGTGTAGTAGAGACAGAGAGAGAGAGAGAGAGAGAGAGATGTAGTAGAGACAGCGAGACAGAGAGAGAGGTGTAGTAGAGACAGAGAGAGAGAGAGATGTGTAGTAGAGACAGAGAGAGAGGTGTAGTAGAGACAGAGAGAGAGAGAGATGTGTAGTAGAGACAGAGAGAGAGGTGTAGTAGAGACAGAGACAGAGAGTTGTAGTAGAGACAGAGAGAGAGAGAGTTGTAGTAGAGACAGACGGAGAGAGAGGTGTAGTAGAGACAGAGAGAGAGAGAGCTGTAGTAGAGGCAGTGAGAGAGAGAGGTGTAGTAGAGACAGAGAGAGAGAGAGAGAGAGGTGTAGTAGAGACAGAGCGAGAGAGATAGGTGTAGTAGAGACAGAGAGACAGAGAGAGAGGTGTAGTAGAGACAGAGAGAGAGAGGTGTAGTAGAGACAGAGAGAGAGAAAGAGGTGTAGTAGAGATAGAGAGAGAGAGAAATAGGTGTAGTAGAGACAGAGAGCGAGAAAGAGAGGTGTAGTAGAGACAGAGAGACAGAGAGAGAGGTTTAGTAGAGACAGAGAGAGAGAGGTGTAGTAGAGACATAGAGAGAGAGGTGTAGTAGAGACATAGAGAGAGAGGTGTAGTAGAGACAGAGAGAGAGAGAGAGAGAGAGCTGTAGTAGAGGCAGTGAGAGAGAGAGGTGTAGTAGAGACAGAGAGAGAGAGAGAGAGAGGTGTAGTAGAGACAGAGCGAGAGAAAGAGGTGTAGTAGAGACAGAGAGAGAGAAAGAGGTGTAGTAGAGACAGAGACAGAGAGAGAGAGAGAGAGGTGTAGTAGAGACAGAGAGCGAAAAAGAGAGGTGTAGTAGAGACAGAGAGACAGAGAGACAGGTTTAGTAGAGACAGAGAGAGAGAGGTGTAGTAGAGACATAGAGAGAGAGGTGTAGTAGAGACAGAGACAGAGAGGGAGAGAGGTGTAGTAGAGACACAGAGAGAGAGATAGAGAGGTGTAGTAGAGACAGAGAGACAGAGAGAGGTGTAGTAGTAGAGAGAGAGAGAGGTGTAGTAGAGACAGAGAGAGAGAGGTGTAGTAGAGACAGAGAGAGAGAGGCGTAGTAGAGACACAGAGAGAGAGAGAGAGGTGTAGTAGAGACAGAGAGAGAGAGAGAGGTGTAGTAGAGAGTAATAGAACAATGACCTGTTTGAGAGAGAATAAAACAGTGTACGATGCACATGTATGACATTGATTGATAGCTGCACTGCTACAGTAGGTTGTCTATGAACTGCACCAGACTGCACTACTACAGTAGGTTGTCTATGAACTGCACCACACTGCACTGCTACAGTAGGTTGTCTATGAACTGCACCACACTGCACTGCTACAGTAGGTTGTCTATGAACTGCACCACACTGCACTGCTACAGTAGGTTGTCTATGAACTGCACCACACTGCACTGCTACAGTAGGTTGTCTATGAACTGCACCACACTGCACTGCTACAGTAGGTTGTCTATGAACTGCACCACACTGCACTGCTACAGTAGGTTGTCTATGAACTGCACCAGACTGCACTGCTACAGTAGGTTGTCTATGAACTGCACCACACTGCACTGCTACAGTAGGTTGTCTATGAACTGCACCACACTGCATTGCTACAGTAGGTTGTCTATGAACTGCACCACACTGCACTGCTACAGTAGGTTGTCTATGAACTGCACCACACTGCACTGCTACAGTAGGTTGTCTATGAACTGCACCACACTGCACTGCTACAGTAGGTTGTCTATGAACTGCACCACACCACACTGCACTGCTACAGTAGGTTGTCTATGAACTGCACCACACTGCACTGCTACAGTAGGTTGTCTATGAACTGCACCACACTGCAATGCTACAGTAGGTTGCTGTTGTCTCAGTACACAACACACCATTTTGGGGCGAGGTTAAGGTCAATCTTACAGACCTCTTCATACCCTTACACCCCCCCCCCACACAACCAGACCTCTCCCAGACCTCTCCCAGACCTCTCCCAGACCTCTCCCAGACCTCTCCCAGACCTCTCCCAGACGTCTCCCAGACCTCTCCCAGACCTCTCCCAGACCTCTCCCAGACCTCTCCCAGACCTCTCCCAGACCTCTCCCAGACCTCTCCCTTCACCCTGCTGGTGATTAGAGAGAAACGATGTGTGAGGGAGTAACTGTGTGTGTTTCTCTCTTTCTCCCCCCGTATGCTAATCACAGCCCAGCTCAAATCATTCATTTGCAAATGTGTCATTACCCATCAGGCTCAGCAGCCATAACCCTGCAATTACAGCACCGTCAACCTGGCCAGCTGAGCACTCAGGTCAAACACACACATAGACACACAAACACGCACACACACACTTGGAGCATACTGGCAAGCTGTTCCATATACACACACAAACACACACACACACTTGGAGCATACTGGCAATCTGTTCCTATCTCAGGCATATAGAAGAGAATGAGGAGAAGAGCGACATCAGCCTCCACAAACTCACTCAACCAATGTGAAAAACACTGTCCCAAGACACTGTCCCAAGACACTGTCCCAGAATATAGTGACACGGACACAGAAACAGGAACCCAGACAGACATAGATGCCACTGAGTGTGTGGTCTCAGTGTGATCTCTGCTCTCTCTTCAGCTTTGAGTGTTTCTAATAGAGCAGACAGTCCCTTTCACACACACCTCACCAACTCTCACACACACTCTGTTTCTTAGCAACGCTGTCCAAGAGCATGGCCTCTCCAGGGTCATCAATACACACAATTCCATCTGATCACAGATCTGCCCACTTCAACAGAGGGTCTAGGAGTGTGTCAGTGTGTGTGTATAGCTCCTCATCCATAACTAATGATCACCACCACTGTGTAGCTCCATATCCATAACTAATGATCACCACCACTGTGTAGCTCCTCATCCATAACTAATGATCACCACCACTGTGTAGCTCCTTATCCATAACTGATCACCAGCACTGTATAGCTCCTCATCCATAACTAATGATCACCACCACTGTGTAGCTCCATATCCATAACTAATGATCACCAGCACTGTGTAGCTCCTCATCCATAACTAATGATCACCACCACTGTGTAGCTCCTTATCCATAACTAATGATCACCACCACTGTGTAGCTCCATATCCATAACTAATGATCACCACCACTGTGTAGCTCCATATCCATAACTAATGATCACCACCACTGTGTAGCTCCATATCCATAACTAATGATCACCACCACTGTGTAGCTCCATATCCATAACTAATGATCACCACCACTGTGTAGCTCCTTATCCATAACTAATGATCACCACCACTGTGTAGCTCCTTATCCATAACTAATGATCACCACCACTGTGTAGCTCCTTATCCATAACTAATGATCACCACCACTGTGTAGCTCCTTATCCATAACTAATGATCACCACCACTGTGTAGCTCCTTATCCATAACTAATGATCACCACCACTGTGTAGCTCCTTATCCATAACTAATGATCACCACCACTGTGTAGCTCCTTATCCATAACTAAAATTCACCACCACTGTGTAGCTCCATATCCATAACTAATGATCACCACCACTGTGTAGCTCCATATCCATAACTAATGATCACCACCACTGTGTAGCTCCATATCCATAACTAATGATCACCACCACTGTGTAGCTCCATATCCATACTAATGATCACCACCACTGTGTAGCTCCATATCCATAACTAATGATCACCACCACTGTGTAGCTCCTTATCCATAACTAATGATCACCACCACTGTGTAGCTCCTTATCCATAACTAATGATCACCACCACTGTGTAGCTCCATATCCATAACTAATGATCACCATCACTGTGTAGCTCCTTATCCATAACTAATGATCACCACCACTGTGTAGCTCCATATCCATAACTAATGATCACCACCACTGTGTAGCTCCTCATCCATAACTAATGATCACCACCACTGTGTAGCTCCTTATCCATAACTAATGATCACCACCACTGTGTAGCTCCTTATCCATAACTAATGATCACCACCACTGTGTAGCTCCTTATCCATAACTAATGATCACCACCACTGTGTAGCTCCATATCCATAACTAATGACCACCACCACTGTGTAGCTCCTTATCCATAACTAATGATCACCACCACTGTGTAGCTCCTTATCCATAACTAATGATCACCACCACTGTGTAGCTCCTTATCCATAACTAATGATCACCACCACTGTGTAGCTCCATATCCATAACTAATGATCACCATCACTGTGTAGCTCCTTATCCATAACTAAAATTCACCACCACTGTGTAGCTCCATATCCATAACTAATGACCACCACCACTGTGTAGCTCCTTATCCATAACTAATGATCACCACCACTGTGTAGCTCCTTATCCATAACTAATGATCACCACCACTGTGTAGCTCCTTATCCATAACTAATGATCACCACCACTGTGTAGCTCCTTATCCATAACTAATGATCACCATCACTGTGTAGCTCCTCATCCATAACTAATGACCACCACCACTGTGTAGCTCCTTATCCATAACTAATGATCACCACCACTGTGTAGCTCCTTATCCATAACTAATGATCACCACCACTGTGTAGCTCCTTATCCATAACTAATGATCACCACCACTGTGTAGCTCAATATCTATAACTAATGATCACCACTACTAACACACAGACATGTCAATCACACACACTAATGGCCTGCTAATTCATATCTATTCATTCATTTGTTTACAAATATTATTCTACCACCGCATAACTGAACTGTCACCTGAACACCAATTCAACTACAGACCACGTAGGCCGTCCAGAAGGCCAGAGAAATAGCTAAAGGTAGAACGTTCAATAGCTGAATGCTGTGAACACTGTCAAAGTGGAATTGCATCATTTTACACTTAGATATTACCAGAAGAATACAGCAGCACATAGCTTGCAACACTCTTCATCACTAGGATATGAATCATATTCAAGGCACTTCCACTCTCACAGACATTCAGATAGTAAAGAGGAGGTGATTTGAAGACACTTACCTGAGGAGTGACGTAGAGTAGATAGATCAGTTGGTGAGGAGGGCAGGGTGATGGACAGACATGGGAGAGAAGGAGAAAACCTGGTTAGGATCTAGAATAGAATATCTGTATTTGCAAAGTTTAGGTTTGAGCACATTGTTGGAGAGTGTGTATACATGCACATCGGACAAAAATACTGTATATCTATATTCCCAGTAGCTGGTGTCATTATCGAACAAACTATCACACACTTATCAAACCAAATGGCATACATACACCTGTCCAGACCATCACTCACTCACATCACACTCAATCTCACACATTGACACACCGTCACACACCGACCACACACACACACTTCTCAATGTCAGATCTCTTCACACACACCATCAAACACTCTGTCTCTGACGCTGTCCCTGTCACAAATGTGTCATTGACACCTAGCCTTGACTGTCTGAGCTTCTGAGCATGTGTGTGCGTGCGTGTGTCTTTTGTGCATGGCATGGTCATCAATGTAGAGAGGAGATAGAGTGTCAGACCTGCTTAACCTATTGACTGGCAGACCGAGTAAGGAGTGACAACATCATGAAAACAAACACACTGAAAAAAGTACACTATTTTACAACTTGATGTTAGATGGTTCCTCACCTGAAAGTAGTGTATGGGCCACGAGAAACTATAATCCGTGTTCCAGTTCTCTTTAAACAGCCACTACAAACTTCAGCTAACTTTAGCCACCACTAGCTAACAATCAATGGTAGTGGCTGATAGGGGCATGTGAGCATGTTTTTTAACATCAAACCAAATATGGTGTTGATTTGAATTGATTTCAGGTGATTTGGAAATAGTTATTTAAAAACATGTTCACTGTCCCCATCACCTCCACTGATTGTTAGCTTGTGGTGTCTAAGGTTAGCTGAAGTTTGTAGTGAATGTGTCAATAAACCTGACCACTGGACTACAGTTTCTCTCAGTCCATAGACTACTTTCAGCGTGAAGAACCAACTAACATCAAGTTGTAAAATAGTGAACTGCTCCTTTAATGTTTTTGAGTACTGTTAACAAATATATGGTCATTGAGTAAATATTACTTTATTTATTTGGGTTGTGTTAATCTAAAGTTCTGATTATTTAATATTTGAATGTCAATCTAACATTTATTAAATAGGTCTCTGTCACGTTCGTCGTAAGGATGAGACCAAGGTGTAGTGTGAGTAGAGTTCCACATCATTTTTATAAATCTAAACTCATCAAAACAAATAAAGAACAAACGTGACACTACTGGTATGCACTCAGGCAACTCAATGTACACAAGATCCCTCAAAACAAACGAGGAAAATGGCTACCTAAATATGATCTAAATATGGGAACCATATCAGGCCAACATAGACATACAACACCTCTAGACATACAACACCCCATGACATACAAACTAGCGTACCCACTCTAGTCACACCCTGACCTAACCAAAATATATAGAAAAACAGAGATATCTCAGGTCAGGGCGTGACAGTCTGAACTGGAAATAATAAAGTAGTAGTCAAATGTTCATATTTGAGTAGAAAACACTTTATTTATCTGTGTTGTGCTGATATAGAATACGTTTTTGCAAGTGATGAATAATTAATAGCGCAACGTGGCTCTGTTTTTACACAATGTTGTATGCATGTTTGAATAAAGAAAAGTATATTTCCAAAATAGTATTAAGCAGTTAGTTGTGCTATGAGGTGTAGTTGATCATGATGAACGGATATCAAAACCGTCGAGCAAATTGACGTTCAATAACAAGACAAGCCATTCCCACCATCAACAAGGTCATGTACACCATTCTTAATGACAGAGGATAATGCAGCTTCCTGTGATGCTTACAGATCTACCTCCAGTTACCGCTAGAGGAATGAGCACTGTGCTCAACAATGACTGGTTACAGATCTACCTCCAGTTACCGCTAGAGGAATGAGCACTGTGCTCAACAATGACTGGTTACAGATCTACCTCCAGTTACCGCTAGAGGAATGAGCACTGTGCTCAACAATGACTGGTTACAGATCTACCTCCAGTTACCGCTAGAGGAATGAGCACTGTGCTCAACAATGACTGGTTACAGATCTACCTCCAGTTACTGCTAGAGGAATGAGCACTGTGCTCAACAATGACTGGTTACAGATCTACCTCCAGTTACCGCTAGAGGAATGAGCACTGTGCTCAACAATGACTGGTTACAGATCTACCTCCAGTTACCGCTAGAGGAATGAGCACTGTGCTCAACAATGACTGGTTACAGATCTACCTCCAGTTACTACTAGAGGAATGAGCACTGTGCTCAACAATGACTGGTTACAGCTCTAGCTCCAGTTACTGCTAGAGGAATGAGCACTGTGCTCAACAATGACTGGTTACAGATCTACCTCCAGTTACTGCTAGAGGAATGAGCACTGTGCTCAACAATGACTGGTTACAGATCTACCTCCAGTTACTACTAGAGGAATGAGCACTGTGCTCAACAATGACTGGTTACAGCTCTACCTCCAGTTACTGCTAGAGGAATGAGCACTGTGCTCAACAATGACTGGTTACAGATCTACCTCCAGTTACTACTAGAGGAATGAGCACTGTGCTCAACAATGACTGGTTACAGATCTACATCCAGTTACTGCTAGAGGGATGAGCACTGTGCTCAACAATGACTGCTAAGATGGGTTACAATGACAAATAATCAAATACATAAAATGATGTTAAACATTAACACTTGATTTATTTGTTTTACTGAAGGTTAATCATTTAAGTAGGAGGGACTTTAAATGTTGATGTTCACTACAACACATATTCATGTTCAAGTAACTTCAATAATTAATAGTTCAGAATACACAATGCATATTAGTGTCAAAAAGTTAACAAAACACAAAACAGTTAAGTTTTTACAACTTAAAAAGACAACCACATGGGCGGTGGAGTCTCTTTATTACTTTAAGTATTGAACACTGAAATACTTGGTGTTGGGTTACTCAAATGATTCTAGGCAACGGGTTTCCACCAGAAATGTCATTAACAGAAGTAAAACATTTTACAGTGCAGGAACACAGGAACACAGACATCAACTCTATATACTCCCTACAATAAATGCAAATTCGCACACAAATTTACACACACACATGTGCAAACACACACACACACACACACACACACACACACACACACACACACACACACACACACACACACACACACACACACACACACACACACACACACACACACACACACACACACACACACAGGGGATCCAGATGGGGGATGTAGACAAAGCTGACAGGTTGACATGCCGTCATATCGTCTACCTCCCACAATGCCTTGTGGCACACCTGTCTGCTTTAAAACGAGCACAGACACGCACACACACGCATAGTCGCTTCAATCAGTCTCCTTCTCTCTGTTCTTACCTGAATCCTTTATCTGGTGTATTGTAAATATCAAACAGATCAAATCTCTGTTGTTTCACAGACTTATTTTGTTAGAGAGAGAGAAGGGGGAGGAGGAGGATAGAACTGGAGAGAGAAAAAGGAGGGAGTCTTTAAAAGCCCTGCTCATTTGATTAACAAATGTGTGTGTGTACCTGGGTGCAGGCATACAGTATGCAAAGGGAGTGTTGAGAACACATAGAGCAGACACAGCAGGAGAACACTGCTTAAAGGGGAACACACACTAAAGGCGTCCGCATGCTTCCCAGACCAAACAGTTGGGAAGAGTTGTGCATATATTATAAGGTCATTTTGTGACGTTGTTGTTAGTTTTGGACTTTGGTAAGGATTTCCTCGGCCGACGTCGGTAGCCGAAGTCTACGTCCCTTCGTCGATGATTGGTCAACAGTCAGGAGTCTTCAATTACGTCGTTGTTGTCATTCGTTTTCATGCAAATGTTTTAATTGAGAAATACTGCACCAAACATCTTAGTTAGATGCAAAATTGTGCGACAAGATCTCCTCGGCAAAAACGTCAAAATTAATGACAGATTTCTTGAGTTATCAGATTAATTCTGACTATTTAGAGGAAGCGAAAACTGGCTACGGAGTCTCAAAATGGACAAACAGTACTATTGCCGCTTTTTTTCTCATTTTCTAAGCGGTCTTTTAAGGGAGCATGCGTGCACACCGAGCCATGTTGGCTAGCCAAAAGCCGGACTGCAGCATGCCAGCACCTTAACACACATACACACATACACACTGACACCTTAACACACATACACACTGACACCTTAACACACACACACACTGACACCTTAACACACATACACACTGACACCTTAACACACACACACACTGACACCTTAACACACATACACACATACACACTGACACCTTAACACACACACACACACTGACACCTTAACACACATACACACTGACACCTTAACACACACACACACTGACGCCTTAACACACATACACACTGACACCTTAACACACACACACACACACACACACACACACTGACACCTTAACACACATACACACAGACACACTGACACATTAACACACATACACACTGACACCTTAACACACACACACACACACACACTGACACCTTAACACACATACACACATACACACTGACACCTTAACACACATACACACATAGACCTTAACACACATAGACACTGACACCTTAACACACATACACACTGACACCTTAACACACATACACACTGACACCTTAACACACATACACACTGACACCTTAACACACATACACACATACACCTTAACACACATACACACTGACACCTTAACACACACACACACACACACACACACACACACACACACACACTGACACCTTAACACACATACACACAGACACACTGACACCTTAACACACATACACACTGACACCTTAACACACATACACACATACACCTTAACACACATACACACTGACACCTTAACACACATACACACATACACACTGACACCTTAACACACATACACACATACACCTTAACACACATACACACTGACACATTAACACACATACCCACTGACACCTTAACACACATACACACTGACAACTTAACACACATACACACATACACACGTTATTTTTTTACCCCCATTTTCCGCCCCAATTTCGTGATTACGATCTTGTCTCATCGCTACTACTCCCCAATGGGCTCAGGAGAAGCAAAGGTCGAGTCATGCGTCCTCCGAAACATGACCCACAAAGCCGCGCTTCTTAACACCCGCACGCTTAATCCGGAAGCCAGCTGCACCAACGTGTCGGTGGAAACACTGTTCAACTGATGACCAAAGTCAGACACAAAGAACCCCAGGCTGTAGTGACGCAGCAACACTGAGATGCAGTGTCTTAGACCTCTGCACCACTCTGGAGGCCCACACACACACCTTTCTGCTTGACTTGTGTTTTCCTTTTCACATATCCTCATTGGCTTGTTTGTCTCAATTATCCTTGATTCTTGAGCAGAGAAGATTAACCCATTAACTGAAACACACACAGAGAAATAGAGATGATTGTATGGTAAAAACAGCCTTAGGCATGGTCTGAAAAACATACCACGACACCATGTACCATGACAGACCCCCCCCCCCCCCCCCCTACACACACACACACACACACAAACACACACACACACACAAATACATACATACACACACACACACACACACACAAATGCATACCGGCCTAAAAGGGCTTGTCTCTCTAGGCTGACCAAACAACCTTTCACCCCTCAATAAATGTAATGGTAGCCTGTGTGTGTGTTTCTATGTCTTTAAGTTCCAGCGTGTGTGTTTAAACTGTGGTGTGTGTGTGTGTGTGATGCCTCACCCTGTGTCAGGGCTCTGCTGTGTTTAACAAGTGAGGCGTATTAATGCTGTGTGCTCAGGTTTCACACATCAGTACACAGTCAGGAGGACTTCACCAGGGTCACAGGCTTTTACTGTCTACCCCGCCTCCTTCTCCTCCCTCCCTCTCTCATTCCCACATTCCTTTCTTCCTTTACCTCTTTCTATGTTCTTCAGTTCATCCCCCTTTCCTTCCATCCCTCTCCTCCTCAACCCATCCTTTCACTCTATCACTCCTATCCTTCATCCCTCCTTTCTCTTCTCTCCCTTCCCCTCTCCCATGGGGATTCCATCATGCTCATTCTTTTCTGCCTCTTGAAAGTGTTTTACCTGTCAGTGAAGAAGAGACTGTCTAAGCTGCTCTGTAACAAAGGAAAAACAGCCTGCTGTCATCTCACTGAGGAAAATACGGGAGGGAAGAGGGAGTGGGGAGGGGGAGGGGGAGCATGACAGAAGGAAGAGATAGAAAAAGAGGGGTATAAGGGGAAATATGAGGGATGAAAAAAGAGGGGGGGATGCATTGGCTAAATGAATGAAGAGATGAAGAGAAGGGTAGAGAGAGGGATGTAGAGAGGGATGTAGAGAGGGATGTAGAGAGGGGGGTAGAGAGGGATGTAGAGATGGAGGTAGAGAGGGAGGTAGAGAGGAATGTAGAGAGGGAGGTGGAGAGGGCGGTAGAGAGGGATGTAGAGAGGGAGGTAGAGATGGAGGTAGAGAGGGAGGTAGAGAGGGAGGTAGAGATGGAGGTAGAGAGGGAGGTAGAGAGGGATGTAGAGAGGGAGGTAGAGATGGAGGTAGAGAGGGAGGTAGAGAGGGAGGTAGAGAGGGAGGTAGAGATGGAGGTAGAGAGGGATGTAGAGAGGGATGTAGAGATGGAGGTAGAGAGGGATGTAGAGAGGGATGTAGAGAGGGAGGTAGAGAGAGTTGTAGCGAGGGATGTAGAGAGGGAGGTGGAGAGGGCGGTAGAGAGGGATGTAGAGATGGAGGTAGAGAGGGATGTAGAGAGGGAGGTAGAGATGGATGTAGAGAGAGATGTAGCGAGGGATGTAGAGAGGGAGGTGGAGAGGGCGGTAGAGAGGGATGTAGAGAGGGAGGTAGAGATGGAGGTAGAGAGGGAGGTAGAGAGGGAGGTAGAGATGGAGGTAGAGAGGGATGTAGAGAGGGATGTAGAGAGGGAGGTAGAGATGGATGTAGAGAGGGAGGTAGAGAGGGAGGTAGAGAGGGAGGTAGAGATGGAAGTAGAGAGGGATGTAGAGAGGGAGGTGGAGAGGGCGGTAGAGAGGGATGTAGAGAGGGAGGTAGAGAGGGATGTAGAGATGGAGGTAGAGAGGGATGTAGAGAGGGAGGTAGAGAGGGTTGTAGAGATGGAGGTAGAGAGGGATGTAGAGAGGGAGGTAGAGATGGATGTAGAGAGGGATGTAGAGAGGATGTAGAGAGGGAGGTAGAGAGGGATGTAGAGATGGAGGTAGAGAGGGATGTAGAGATGGATGTAGAGAGGGAGGTAGAGATGGAGGTAGAGAGAGATGTAGCGAGGGATGTAGAGAGGGAGGTGGAGAGGGCGGTAGAGAGGGATGTAGAGATGGAGGTAGAGAGGGATGTAGAGAGGGAGGTAGAGATGGATGTAGAGAGAGATGTAGCGAGGGATGTAGAGAGGGAGGTGGAGAGGGATGTAGAGAGGGAGGTAGAGATGGAGGTAGAGAGGGATGTATAGAGGGATGTAGAGAGGGAGGTAGAGTTGGAGGTAGAGAGGGAGGTAGAGAGGGAGGTAGAGAGGGAGGTAGAGATGGAGGTAGAGATGGAGGTAGAGAGGGATGTAGAGAGGGAGGTAGAGAGGGATGTAGAGATGGAGGTAGAGAGGGATGTAGAGATGGAGGTAGAGAGGGAGGTAGAGAGGGCGGTAGAGAGGGATGTAGAGATGGATGTAGAGAGGGATGTAGAGATGGAGGTAGAGAGAGATGTAGCGAGGGATGTAGAGAGGGAGGTGGAGAGGGCGGTAGAGAGGGATGTAGAGATGGAGATAGAGATGGATGTAGAGAGGGAGGTAGAGATGGATGTAGAGAGAGATGTAGCGAGGGATGTAGAGAGGGAGGTAGAGAGGGATGTAGAGAGGGAGGTAGAGATGGATGTAGAGAGAGATGTAGTGAGGGATGTAGAGAGGGAGGTGGAGAGGGCGGTAGAGAGGGATGTAGAGAGGGAGGTAGAGATGGAGGTAGAGATGGAGGTAGAGAGGGAGGTAGAGAGGGAGGTAGAGATGGAGGTAGAGAGGGATGTAGAGAGGGATGTAGAGAGGGAGGTAGAGATGGAGGTAGAGAGGGAGGTAGAGAGGGAGGTAGAGAGGGAGGTAGAGATGGAAGTAGAGAGGGATGTAGAGAGGGAGGTAGAGATGGAGGTAGAGAGAGATGTAGAGAGAGATGTAGAGAGGGATGTAGAGATGGATGTAGAGAGGGATGTAGAGAGGGAGGTAGAGAGGGATGTAGAGATGGAGGTAGAGAGGGATGTAGAGAGGAAGGTAGAGAGGGTTGTAGAGATGGAGGTAGAGAGGGATGTAGAGAGGGAGGTAGAGATGGATGTAGAGAGGGATGTAGAGAGGGATGTAGAGAGGGAGGTAGAGAGGGATGTAGAGATGGAGGTAGAGAGGGATGTAGAGATGGATGTAGAGAGGGAGGTAGAGAGGGATGTAGAGATGGAGGTAGAGAGAGATGTAGCGAGGGATGTAGAGAGGGAGGTGGAGAGGGCGGTAGAGAGGGATGTAGAGATGAAGGTAGAGAGGGATGTAGAGAGGGAGGTAGAGATGGATGTAGAGAGAGATGTAGCGAGGGATGTAGAGAGGGAGGTGGAGAGGGATGTAGAGAGGGAGGTAGAGATGGAGGTAGAGAGGGAGGTATAGAGGGATGTAGAGAGGGAGGTAGAGTTGGAGGTAGAGAGGGAGGTAGAGAGGGAGGTAGAGAGGGAGGTAGAGATGGAGGTAGAGAGGGATGTAGAGAGGGAGGTAGAGATGGAGGTAGAGATAGATGTAGAGAGGGATGTAGAGAGGGATGTAGAGATGGATGTAGAGAGGGATGTAGAGAGGGATGTAGAGAGGGAGGTAGAGAGGGATGTAGAGAGGGATGTAGAGAGGGAGATAGAGAGCTATGTAGAGAGGGAGGTAGAGAGGGATGTAGAGATGGAGGTAGAGAAGGATGTAGAGAGGGAGGTAGAGAGGGATGAAGAGATGGAGGTAGATAGGGATGTAGAGAGGGAGGTAGAGATGGATGTAGAGATGGAGGTAGAGAGGGATGTAGAGAGGGAGGTAGAGAGGGATGTAGAGATGGAGGTAGAGAGGGATGTAGAGATGGAGGTAGAGAGGGATGTAGAGAGAGAGGTAGAGAGAGATGTAGAGATGGATGTAGAGAGGGAGGTAGAGAGGGACGTAGAGATGGAGGTAGAGAGAGATGTAGAGATGGATGTAGAGAGGGATGTAGAGATGGATGTAGAGAGAGATGTAGAGAGAGATGTAGCGAGGGATGTAGAGAGGGAGGTAGAGAGGGATGTAGAGATGGAGGTAGAGAGGGATGTAGAGAACTGAGGTAGAGAGGGATGAAGAGAGGGAGGTAGACAGGGATGTAGAGAGGGAGGTAGAGATGGATGTAGAGAGGGATGTAGAGAGGGAGGTAGAGAGGGATGTAGAGATGGAGGTAGAGAGAGATGTAGAGATGGATGTAGAGAGGGATGTAGAGATGGAGGTAGAGAGGGAGGTAGAGAGGGACGTAGAGATGGAGGTAGAGAGAGATGTAGAGATGGATGTAGAGAGGGATGTAGAGATGGATGTAGAGAGAGATGTAGAGAGAGATGTAGCGAGGGATGTAGAGAGGGAGGTGGAGAGGGATGTAGAGAGGGAGGTAGAGAGGGATGTAGAGATGGAGGTAGAGAGGGATGTAGAGAACTGAGGTAGAGAGGGATGAAGAGAGGGAGGTAGAGAGGGATGTAGAGAGGGAGGTAGAGATGGATGTAGAGAGGGATGTAGAGAGGGAGGTAGAGAGGGATGTAGAGATGGAGGTAGAGAGGGATGTAGAGAACTGAGGTAGAGAGGGATGAAGAGAGGGAGGTAGAGAGGGATGTAGAGAGGGAGGTAGAGAGGGATGTAGAGATGGAGGTAGAGAGGGATGTAGAGAACTGAGGTAGAGAGGGATGAAGAGAGGGAGGTAGAGAGGGATGTAGAGAGGGAGGTAGAGATGGATGTAGAGAGGGATGTAGAGAGGGAGGTAGAGAGGGATGTAGAGATGGAGGTAGAGAGGGATGTAGAGAGGGAGGTAGAGAGGGAGGTAGAGATGGATGTAGAGAGGGATGTAGAGAGGGAGGTAGAGAGGGATGTAGAGATGGAGGTAGAGAGGGATGTAGAGAACTGAGGTAGAGAGGGATGAAGAGAGGGAGGTAGAGAGGGATGTAGAGAGGGATGTAGAGAACTGAGGTAGAGAGGGATGAAGAGAGGGATGTAGAGAGGGATGTAGAGAGGGAGGTAGAGATGGATGTAGAGAGGGATGTAGAGAGGGATGTAGAGAGGGATGTAGAGATGGAGGTAGAGAGGGATGTAGAGAGGGAGGTAGAGAGGGAGGTAGAGATGGAGGTAGAGAGGGATGTAGAGAGGGAGGTAGAGAGGGATGTAGAGATGGAGGTAGAGAGGGATGTAGAGAACTGAGGTAGAGAGGGATGAAGAGAGGGAGGTAGAGAGGGATGTAGAGAGGGAGGTAGAGATGGATGTAGAGAGGGATGTAGAGAGGGAGGTAGAGAGGGATGTAGAGAGGGATGTAGAGAGGGAGGTAGAGATGGATGTAGAGAGGGATGTAGAGAGGGATGTAGAGATGATGTAGAGAGAAATGTAGAGAGAGATGTAGAGAGGGATGTAGAGATGGAGGTAGAGAGGGATGTAGAGATGGATGTAGAGATGGAGGTAGAGAGGGAGGTAGAGAGGGATGTAGAGATGGATGTAGAGAGAGATGTAGAGAGGGATGTAGAGATGGAGGTAGAGAGAGATGTAGAGAGAGATGTAGAGATGGAGGTAGAGAGAGATGTAGAGAGGGATGTAGAGAGAGATGTAGAGAGAGATGTAGAGATGGATGTAGAGAGAGATGTAGAGATGGAGGTAGAGAGAGATGTAGAGAGGGATGTAGAGAGGGAGGTAGAGAGAGATGTAGAGAGAGATGTAGAGATGGAGGTAGAGATGGAGGTAGAGAGAGATGTAGAGATGGATGTAGAGATGGAGGTAGAGAGGGAGGTAGAGAGGGATGTAGAGATGGAGGTAGAGAGGGATGTAGAGATGGATGTAGAGATGGAGGTAGAGAGGGAGGTAGAGAGGGATGTAGAGAGGGAGGTAGAGAGGGAGGTAGAGAGGGAGGTAGAGAGGGATGTAGAGATGGATGTAGAGAGGGATGTAGAGAGGGATGTAGAGAGAGATGTAGCGAGGGATGTAGAGAGGGATGTAGAGAGATGTAGAGATGGGGGTAGAGATGGATGTAGAGAGAGATGTAGAGAGATGTAGAGATGGGGGTAGAGAGAGAACATATACACCATTCAATTCAACTCAACCCAATCCAATGGCTACTTCTCAATCGGTCTCCCTGTTTCTCTGCCTTTCTCTCTTAGAAACATGCACCTCCGCAGCTGTGTGTGTGTTCAGCACTCTGTGTGAATGTGTGTGTGTGTTCAGCACTCTGTGTGAATGTGTGTGTGTGTTCAGCACTCTGTGTGAATGTGTGTGTGTGTTCAGCACTCTGTGTGAATGTGTGTGTGTGTTCAGCACTCTGTGTGAATGTGTGTGTGTGTTCAGCACTCTGTGTGAATGTGTGTGTGTGTTCAGCACTCTGTGTGAATGTGTGTGTGTGTTCAGCACTCTGTGTGAATGTGTGTGTGTGTTCAGCACTCTGTGTGAATGTGTGTGTGTGTTCAGCACTCTGTGTGAATGTGTGTGTGTGTTCAGCACTCTGTGTGAATGTGTGTGTGTGTTCAGCACTCTGTGTGAATGTGTGTGTGTGTTCAGCACTCTGTGTGAATGTGTGTGTGTGTTCAGCACTCTGTGTGAATGTGTGTGTGTGTTCAGCACTCTGTGTGAATGTGTGTGTGTGTTCAGCACTCTGTGTGAATGTGTGTGTGTGTTCAGCACTCTGTGTGAATGTGTGTGTGTGTTTTGTGTGAGAAGAATCCTCTCCCGTCCATAATCTCATGGCGTATCGTTAGCTGTTTCCCTCACAGAGTATTATTCTGGGATTAGCTAGCGCTTTAGCATTAGCCACGGCCCACAGGGCGGGCCTTGGAGAGGCAGCCATCTTTTAACAATGCCTATTGATGAGGAGCTAAGAGGCTCTGTTGGATTAATCAACTCTCTGACTGGGCTTGCTCCCTCTCCATATTGTTCTTTATTTTTCTGTCGCTTTCTCTCTCACACGATCCTTTCTGTATTCTCTCTCTTTCTCTGATTACCTCCCTCTCTTTTCAGTCTTTTTCTACTCTCTTTTAGCTCTCTGGCTTTCAGTCTTTCTCTTTCTCTTTCTGGTAAAAAAGGTATTGCTTGCAGGCTGATACTGTAGCTCTTGAAAGTGAATAACGAGGCAAACATTAATGGAGAACTCCAGTTTTACAATTCTGCCTCACACACACACACACACACACACACACACACACACACACACACACACACACACACACACACACACACACACACACACACACACACACACACACACACACACACACACACACACACAAACACACACACACACACACACACACACACACACACACACACACACACACACACACACACACACACACACACACACACACACACACACACACACACACACACACAAACCCCAAAACAAAACACAAACAAAGAGCATGGAGCTATTCGGTGAAATAGCAGACTAGATCATCAGTATTGGTGCTCTCCTAGTCTCTGATCATCAAGAAAGGCTCTTTGTCTTTCAAAACGGACAACTGACTAATAATGAGGAAGCTGTATACATTTGAGTAAATTAGCAGACACTCTTATCCAGAGCAACTCACAGACGCAATAAGGGTTAAGTACCTTGCTCAAGGACACATCGACACACCTAGTCGGCTCAGGGATTGGAACCAGAAACCTTTCGGTTACTGACCCAAAATTGTGAACCGTTAGGCTATCTGCCACCGCCATGGATGAGAGGGGAGGAATAGCAGCAAATGGAAAACAACTCCAAACACAAACACAAATAGCTGGCAAGGTGCAAATAAAGCTGGCAAAGTGAAAGAAGAAGCCAGGGAGATAAATAAAGAGAGTGAGGCATACAGTTAGAGAGGGAGAGAGAGAGAGAGAGAGAGAGAGAGAGCTGGAGGAATAGAGACTGTCTCTGCATTGTTGGCCTGTGTTAAGCCAGGGAGTGCAGGGTACCAAGTGGCAGTCAGTCAGTAGCCTAGGCGGCCTTTGGCCCACTGTCCCCACCAATCACATTCCTCCTCTAACCCTGACAGCCTGCTCCCACTGCAACACTCCTCTCTGCTGCCAAATACACACTGCCAAATACACGTCTGCGTGAGTATGTGTGCACATAAGTGCATTCCTGTGTGTGTGTGTTTATATGTGTCTGTGTCTGTGTGTGTGTGTTTATGTGTGTCTGTGTCTGTGTGTGTGTGTTTATGTGTGCGTGCGTGTGTGCGTGCGTGTGCGCGTATTTTCTTGTGCGCATACAACCACACACAAACACAGGCAGCTCCATTTTCAAATACGGATAACAACTGAATTAACACTGTGTGATCCTCTGCCAACACAGGAGAATGCCGCTTCACATATACACAGAGGGAGAGAGAAAGAGAGAGAGAAAGAGAGAGAGAGAGATGGAAGGAAGGCAAGACAGTCTGAAATGGGTTCTATGTGTGGAGTAATCTTTGGTTAGCCTGAATATTCATTTCCTCTCTCCCCCTCTCTCTCTTTTCTCTTTCTTCCTCTCTCTCTTCTCTCTCTTTCTATTTCTCCATCTATCTCTTTCCCCATCCCTGTCTCTCCCTCGCTTTCTCTCTCTATATATTTCTTTGTCTCCCTCTCTCTCCCCCTCCCCCTCTCTCTGTATGGAAGATAAAAGGCCACTTGTCTGGAAAAGAGTGTACTATCAAAAGGTTTGTGTTGAAAAGACAAGGGGGCACCATGTCTGTTTGATGCCCATGCAGCGCTCAGTCTCAAGAGCCAGAGCAGAGTGGGTGAGAGGGGTGAGGAGGTGACTGAGCAGAGGGGTAGAAACGATGAGGGAGAGGAGCAGACTCACTTTGTAGGTGAGAGGGGTAAGGGTCAGGGTCAGGGTCAGGGTAAGGAGGTGGGTGACGGGGGAGAGCGGACTCACCAGAAGCAGTCTTCTCTCTCTCTCTACAGTTCAAGCAAAAATAAATGGTGTTTCTCGGTCTATTCTCTCTGTAGTCCTCTAACAGTGCCATTAAATCATCTCCTTTCCTTCAAAACAACTAGTCTGTCTTAGTTCCCTCGGCTCTATGCTCCAATCATTCCGTCACTCTTCTTTTCTACCCTACTCCTCCCTCCCCAGTTCTCTCCTGCCCTCCCATCCGATTGTCTCTCCATCCTTACAAGATACTGAGGCTTTGCCTCTGGTAGATTACACAACATCTGTCATAATTCAATTACAGGGGAACACACACACACACACACACACATACACACCTCTCCTCACAGAGATCTGAGAGGACTTTTGTCTGTACACAAATACATTTCTGTGGCTATTTATTCCATGGTTATTTAGGGATAGCGACTTCAGCTTCATTGAGAGACCAGAGACAACAGAAAGCAGCATCCCTTTTTGGTCCTCAGCATTTATAGAACACAGAGAGGCACGGCATTCCAAGAATTCATCATATTTTGTTTGATATTTCACCAGATTAGTCAGAGAGAGCAACGGTGATATTATAGATCCTATGGTTCACTGTAGAGGGGCTTTCTACTGATCACACACAACACATTACAAGAGGTTATACAACGTGGTTCTGATTGGCCAGTTGGTTGGATCATGGCCACTTTAATAATGGAAAAATGTATGTAATAAATGTATCACTTGCCACTTTAAACAATGCCACTTTATATAATGTCTACATACCCTACGTTACTCATCTCATATGTATACACTGTACTCTATACCATCTACTGCATCTTGCCTATGTCGTTCGGCCATCACTCATTCATATATTTATATTCATTCCTTTACACTTGTGTGTATAAGGTAATTGTTGTGAAATTGTTAGGTTAGCATTTCGCTACACTCGCATTAACATCTGATAACCATGTGTATGTGACAAATAAACATGGATTTGATTTGGTGCTTGTAACATCAGACTAGTACATTTCATCCCTACATGGGCTCATAATGTTGGATAATGTTTGACATATTTATTCTTGACATATATTGTAAAACATAAAGGCGTCTGCTGAACCCTCGAGAACCCACTCAAATGTCAGGAAAAAATATTGATGGGCATCTTTCAAGATCAACCTCCGACCACTCACCCGTGAACCCTAACCTCTGATTCCTACAGTATATGCTGCAAAGTCCTGGTCAGCCTACGTGTGTGTGTGTGTGTGTGTGTGTGTGTGTGTGTGTGTGTGTGTGTGTGTGTGTGTGTGTGTGTGTGTGTGTGTGTGTGTGTGTGTGTGTGTGTGTGTGTGTGTGTGTGTTTGTTTGTGAACGTGCATGCATGTGTGAGCCTGTGTGTGTCCACGTGTGTGAGTGAGTGAGTGAGTGAGTGAGTGAGTGAGTGAGAGAGCGAATGAGTGTGTACGTGCGTGCATGTGTATATGTGTAAAGGGGTGGATGAGGGGTGGGAAGGGTCATGTTTTCACTGACCGGGGTCTTTAACATGTCAGGGTCATTTATGACCCAGGCCACTGTTAGGGCAACATGCTGTTATTACTGCAGACAAAAGACCAGGGTGGAGGGGGAGACAGGGAAGGGGCAGGGATAGAGGGAACAGGGAGAGGGGAGAGAGAGGAAGAGGAGATATGGGGAGAGTGAGGAGCAAGAGAGATAGGGGGAGAGGAGGGAAGATAAGAGGGATAGAAATGGGAGAGAGAGGAGAGAGATGGAGGGAGAGAGGAACAGAGAAGGTGGGGGGTGGGTGGTGAGGAGGAAGAGGGGATATGGGGCGAGATGAGGGGTGTGAGGTAGAAAGGGAGAGGGCATGAAAGAGAGGGGGGGGATGAGGGGGTTGGAACAAAAACACTTCAAAGGGCCCTGTGGTTACCATGGTGAGCTGCTGCTCGGTCACTGTGGGAACAGGAAGGAGCACAGCCCCGCGGCATTATGGGTGGACCCTGGCCCTGTTACACCCCCTGACAAACAAACACATGACTGTGTGATGAATATTTAAAAAAATAATAATAATGAAATATCACATTTTTATAAGTATTCAGACCCTTTACTCAGTACTTAGTTGAAGCAGCTTTGGCAGCGATTACAGCCTTGAGTCTTCTTGGGTATGACGCTACAAGCTTGGTCACCTCCCTGACCAAGGCCCTTCTCCCCCGATTGCTCAGTTTGGCCGTGCGGCCAGCTCTAGGAAGAGTCTTGGTGGTTCCAAACTTCTCCCATTTAAAAATGATGGAGGCCACTGTGTTCTTGGGGACCTTCAATGCTGCAGAATTTGTTTGGTACCCTTCACCAGATCTGTGCCTCGACACACTCCTGTCTCGGAGCTCTACGGACAATTACTCTGATCTCATGGCTTGGTTTTTGCTCTGACATGCACTGTCAACTGTGGGACCTTATATAGACAGGTGTGTGCCTTTACAAATCATGTCCAATCACTTGAATTTGTTTCTACAATCAAGTTGTAGAAACATCTCAAAGATGATCAATGGAAACAGGATGCACCTGAGCTCAATTTTAAATCTCATAGCAAAGGGTCTGAATACTTATGTAAATAAGATATTTCTGTTTATTATTTATTTTTTTACATTTGCAAACATTTCTAAAAACCTGTTTTCGGATTGTCATTATGGGTACTGTGTGTAGATTGCTGAGGATTTTTATTTATTGAATCCATTTTAGAATAAGGCTGTAACATAACAAAATGTGGAAAAGGTCAAGGGGTCTGAATACTTTCCGAATGCACTGAACACTTTATGAAAGCATCTGCCTCTCGTGCAAAAGGTTGCATGTTCGAATCCAGCGATATGAAGTTATTTTTGCGATTGTTGTTTTAAGCTTATTGTTTTAAGCCTATCTGTAACCCTTACCTTAACCATCCGGAGTTAATGACTAAACTACACCTTAAACACTTCAAAATTTGACATTTGGAAAAACTATCCATGAACGTCAAATTCTGACATGAGACTGTGAGAGCTGGTAAGAGGAAACATGCTTTCTCTATTTCCCTCCCTATACTATATAGAGATACTATACTATATACAAAACTGTAGACCTCTCTCTCTCTCTCTCTCTCTCTCTCTCTGTCTCTCTCTCTGTCTCTCTCTCTCTCTCTGTCTCTCTCTCTCTCTCTGTCTCTCTCTCTCTCTCTCTCTCTCTCTCTCTCTCTCTCTCTCTCTCTCTCTCTCTCTCTCTACAGCTCCACTGTGGAGGGACATGGCTCTAAGGCCTATATTAGCTCCATTAATCTCACTATTGGCAAGCCCACTCCCCACACACAGACCTCGCCCAGCATATGTGTGTGTTTTCAGCAGAGTCACATCAGATATGTCTTCCACTCCACTGCACCACCTATGTTAATAACCCAGTGGCAATCACCCAACAGTTCTCTTGGACACACACAATAGGAAAAAACCTCTCAAACACACACACAGTAGTATGTCAGGTAATTGTTCTTAAAGACAGTCAGTTTGTGCATGCAACTCATTGCAGTAAACTATTTGTATGCATTTATGTGTGTTTGGTTGTGCCCTGGTGGGTGAGTAAACTAATGTTGAGGTGAGGGTGTGTGTGTGTGTGTGTGTGTGTGTGTGTGTGTGTGTGTGTGTGTGTGTGTGTGTGTGTGTGTGTGTGTGTGTGTGTGTGTGTGTGTGTGTATGTGTGTGTGTGTGTGTGTGTGTGTGTGTGTGTGTGTGTGTGTGCGTGCGTGCGTGTGTGTGTGTGTGATTGATTTCCTGTCTGCTAGCACAAACAGGTTGAATCTGTCACAGGGGGACAGGCACTTTTAGGAGAGCCCAGCAGAGCAGGATTTATAGACCTCTTACCTCTCAGCCCCTCAATTAGAGATACACATTACCACCACACCGTGTGTGTGTGTTTGTGTATGTGCATGGGTGCAACACTGACTCTGTGTGGGCAGCTATGTGATGATTACTAATACAGTACAGGATGAGGGGACTATGAGTAAGCTCTGTGACACATTGATTTCCCCTCTCACAGTGATGTCACTGCATTTATACACAGAACCTGGTTATCATTACACCTGCTATAAATCACACACACACCTAGTCATCCCTGACGTGTTTGTGTGTGATAGGGAGATCTGTCATGGTGGTTATGATGCAGATAAATGGGGAACAAACAGGGCCAGGAGACACACAACTGACATGTCTCTCTCTCTCTGTCTCTCTCTCTGTCTCTCTCTCTCTCTCTCTGTCTCTCTCTCTGTCTCTCTCTCTCTCTCTCTCTCTCTCTCTCTGTCTCTCTGTCTTTCTCTCTCTCTCTCTCTCTCTCTCTCTCTCTCTCTCTCTCTCTCACACACACACACACAGCAGGCCTATCTAATACACACTTAACACCTTTCTCCTTATCTTACTGCTCCTTGACAAATGCACATTAGACTCCACCAGGTAAAGAACATCTATGCGTATTAGCACATATTAGATTATTAAGTTGATATGTTGTTAGTCGTGCTTCATGTCTTAAGGGCTTAGAGGTGGATTAGAGTTGGATTAGAGGTGGATTAGATCATGGTAGTGTCCTGTAGCTATCCTTACTCCTTACTCTTGAAAGCGATGGCTGAGCAGGGGTGAGTGGGGATGTGGCCAAACACACGCACACACGTTCACACATGCACAGACACACACAGCACATTCTTTGTGTTCCTGTTCAAGGTAAGACACACGGCTTGTCAGAGACAGGGAGAGAGAGAGGCACTTCCCAGATATAGACTAAATAACCCACAGTGTGTGGATCAATATATCAACAGAGGGACAGAGGCGAAAAGGGAGAGAGAGAGAGAGCGATGGGAAGAGAGAGTAAGAGAGAGAGAGTTGAAGAGAAAGAGACAGGGCGAGAAAGCCTTGACTATGTACACACAAAGTGAACATAGCCTTGCTATTGACAGAGGCCGCCATAGGCATACCTGGCTCTCAAGAGAAGACAGGCTATATGTCCATTGCCAACAAAATGAGCTGCAATGCCTAATTTCCTGCCTGTACAACCATACAAGAGATGCATATTTTCCTCAGATTACACAGACCCACAAATAATTTTAAACACACACACACACACACACACACACACACACACACACACACACACACACACACACACACACACACACACACACACACACACACACACACACACACACACACACACACACACACACACACACACAGAGAAACAGGTAAAGAAGCAAAGCACACACAAAGGAAATCAAACCCTTTACATGGAACAAACACAGGGAAGCATGTGTAGAGTGCAGACAAAGCTTTCAAACCACAGAGAACCTGTCATGTAACACAGACGTGAGAGCAGAGGCACACTACTGAAATGCAGAGACAGAGCACATACACAAAGGGGCGTGGAGAATCTGCTTGTACGCAAACTGCATCAAACCCATGTCTCTTCTGCACCATTTGGATTTTCTTCATTTGCAAGACACTTTTGGCACAGACGATTGAGCAAACATACAGGCACACACATTCAGTACAAGCACAGGGACAAAAACACACACTCACCACAATCAAAGCTACCATGGATAATAACAGTACAGACATAGCAATTACAGGTTTCTGCTGACCTGGGGAGGCAAGGGTGGTCTATCATGCAGAGAATGGGAAAGCAGTATGTGTGTGTGTGTGTGTGTGTGTGTGTGTGTGTGTGTGTGTGTGTGTGTGTGCATGCGCGCGTGCGTGCGTGTGTGTGTGTGTGTGTGTGCAACAGAATAATTGGCTTACTCCAGCAGTCTTGGGCAGGTCTCAGGTGCATAGAATTAGCTCTGAACTGTGAGTGAGAAACCTCTGTGTATGTTTGTGTGTGTGTATCTGCATATGAACAGAATGTGTGTGTATGTGTACTCTCAAAGACACACTGGCAAATGCCAATTCCGTGGACCACCGGGTCGTACGTGAGTGCTGGCTGAGAGTGATGGACTACCGGGTCGTATGTGAGGGCTGGCTGAGAGTGATGGACCACCGGGTCGTATGTGAGGGCTGGCTGAGAGTAATGGACCACCGGGTCGTATGTGAGGGCTGGCTGAGAGTGATGGACCACCGTGTCGTATGTGAGGGCTGGCTGAGAGTGATGGACCAGCAGGTTGTATGTGAAGGCTGGCTGAGAGTGATGGACCAGCGGGTGGTGTGTGAGGGCTGGCTGAGAGTGATGGACCAGCGGGTCGTATGTGAGGGCTGGCTGAGAATGATGGACTAGCAGGTGGTATGTGAGGGCTTGCTGAGAGTAATGGACCAGCGGGTCGTATGTGAGGGCTGGCTGAGAGTGATGGACCAGCGGGTTGTATGTGAGGGCTGGCTGAGAGTAATGGACCAGCAGGTGGTATGTGAGGGCTGGCTGAGAGTGATGGACCAGCAGATGGTATGTGAGGGCTGGCTGAGACTGAATGACCAGCGGGTGGTACGTGAGGGCTGGCTGAGAGTGATGGACCAGCAGGTGGTATGTGAGGGCTGGCTGAGAGTTATGGACCACCAGATGGTATGTGAGGGCTGGCTGAGAGTGATGGACCAGCAGATGGTATGTGAGGGCTGGCTGAGAGTGATGGACCAGCGGGTGGTACGTGAGTGCTGGCTGAGAGTGATGGACCAGCAGATGGTATGTGAGGGCTGGCTGAGAGTGATGGACCAGCGGGTCGTATGTGAGGGCTGGCTGAGAGTGACGGAGCAGCAGATGGTATGTGAGGACTGGCTGAGAGTGATGGACCAGCAGATGGTATGTGAGGGCTGGCTGAGAGTGATGGACCAGCGGGTGGTACGTGAGTGCTGGCTGAGAGTGATGGACCAGCAGATGGTATGTGAGGGCTGGCTGAGAGTGATGGACCAGTGGATCGTATGTGAGGGCTGGCTGAGAGTGATTGACCAGCGGGTCGTATGTGAGGGCTGGCTGAGAGTGATGGACCAGCGGGTCGTATGTGAGGGCTGGCTGAGAGTGATGGACCAGCGGGTGGTACGTGAGGGCTGGCTGAGAGTGATGGACCAGCAGATGGTATGTGAGGGCTGGCTGAGAGTGATGGACCAGCGGGTCGTATGTGAGGGCTGGCTGAGAGTGATGGACCTGCAGGTGGTATGTGAGGGCTGGCTGAGAGTGATGGACCAGCAGATGTTATGTGAGGGCTGGCTGAGAGTGATGGACCAGCGGGTGGTACGTGAGGGCTGGCTGAGAGTGATGGACCAGCAGGTGGTATGTGAGGGCTGGCTGAGAGTGATGGACCAGCAGATGGTATGTGAGGGCTGGCTGAGAGTGATGGACCAGCAGATGGTATGTGAGGGCTGGCTGAGAGTGATGGACCAGCGGGTGGTACGTGAGTGCTGCCTGAGAGTGATGGACCAGCAGATGGTATGTGAGGGCTGGCTGAGAGTGATGGACCAGCGGGTCGTATGTGAGGGCTGGCTGAGAGTGATGGAGGAGCAGATGGTATGTGAGGGCTGGCTGAGAGTGATGGACCAGCAGATGGTATGTGAGGGCTGGCTGAGAGTGATGGACCAGCGGGTGGTACGTGAGTGCTGGCTGAGAGTGATGGACCAGCAGATGGTATGTGAGGGCTGGCTGAGAGTGATGGACCAGTGGATCGTATGTGAGGGCTGGCTGAGAGTGATTGACCAGCGGGTGGTACGTGAGGGCTGGCTGAGAGTGATGGACCAGCAGATGGTATGTGAGGGCTGGCTGAGAGTGATGGCCTAGCGGGTCGTATGTGAGGGCTGGCTGAGAGTGATGGACCAGCGGGTCGTATGTGAGGGCTGGCTGAGAGTGATGGACCAGCGGGTCGTATGTGAGGGCTGGCTGAGAGTGATGGAGGAGCAGATGGTATGTGAGGGCTGGCTGAGAGTGATGGACCAGCAGATGGTATGTGAGGGCTGGCTGAGAGTGATGGACCAGCGGGTGGTACGTGAGTGCTGGCTGAGAGTGATGGACCAGCAGATGGTATGTGAGGGCTGGCTGAGAGTGATGGACCAGTGGATCGTATGTGAGGGCTGGCTGAGAGTGATTGACCAGCGGGTGGTACGTGAGGGCTGGCTGAGAGTGATGGACCAGCAGATGGTATGTGAGGGCTGGCTGAGAGTGATGGCCTAGCGGGTCGTATGTGAGGGCTGGCTGAGAGTGATGGACCAGCGGGTCGTATGTGAGGGCTGGCTAAGAGTGATGGACCAGCGGGTCGTATGTGAGGGCTGGCTGAGAGTGATGGACCAGCGGGTCGTATGTGAGGGCTGGCTGAGAGTGATGGACCAGCGGGTCGTATGTGAGGGCTGGCTGAGAGTGATGGACCAGCGGGTCGTATGTGAGGGCTGGCTAAGAGTGATGGACCAGCGGGTCGTATGTGAGGGCTGGCTAAGAGTGATGGACCAGCGGGTCGTATGTGAGGGCTGGCTGAGAGTGATGGACCAGCGGGTCGTATGTGAGGGCTGGCTGAGAGTGATGGACCAGCGGGTCGTATGTGAGGGCTGGCTAAGAGTGATGGACCAGCGGGTCGTATGTGAGGGCTGGCTAAGAGTGATGGACCAGCGGGTCGTATGTGAGGGCTGGCTGAGAGTGATGGACCAGCGGGTCGTATGTGAGGGCTGGCTAAGAGTGATGGACCAGCGGGTCGTATGTGAGGGCTGGCTGAGAGTGATGGGGTGGAAGAAGGAATAAAGGAGGGCTGATCTGTCTGAGAGCCTGAGGGAGAGAGAGTGGGGCTTGTTACTGGGAAAAAAGAGGGGAGAGGAGGATGGTAGGAGAGGAGTGCTTTGGACCATAGAGACATCTCAGTCTAACATGATGGAGAGAAGGGCTCAGAGAGAACGGTGGAGGGGAGACGGAGAAAGAGAGAGAGAGAGAGAGAGAGAGAGAGCTAGAGAGCGAGAGAGAGCTAGAGAGTGAGAGAGAGAGAGAGAGAGAGAGAGAGATAAAGAGAGCGAGAAAGAGAGAGAGAGACAGAGAGAGAGAGAGAGAGAGAGAGGGGGAGAGGGGTAACCTGAAGAAGAGTCCCCTAAGCAAGCTGTTCACAAACACAAACAGACCCCACAGAGCCCCAGGACAGCAACACAATTAGACCCAACCAAATCATGAGACTGTGCCTGACCCAAAATGAAGGAAAGCTTTGACTATGTACAGACTCAGTGAGCATAGCCTTGCTATTGAGAGTAGCCGCCGTAGGCAGACCTGGCTCTCAAGAGAAGACAGGCTATGTGCACACTGCCCACAAAATGAGGTGGAAACTGAGCTGCACTTCCTAACCTCCTGCCAAATGTATAACTACATTAGATACAGATATTTCCTTCAGATTAGACAGACCCACAAAGAATTCCAAAACAAATCACATTTTGATAAACTCCCATATCTTCTGGGTGACATTCCACAGTGTGCCATCACAGCAGCAAGATTTGTGACCTGTTGCCACAAGAAAAGGTTAACCAGTGAAGAACAAACACCATTGTAAATACAACCCATATTTATGCTTATTTATTTTCCCTTTTGTACTTTAACTATTTGCACATCGTTACAACACTGTATATAGACATAATATGACATTTGAAATGTCTCTATTCCTTTGGAACTTTTGTGGGTAATGTTTACTGTTCATTTTACTTTTGATTATTATCTATTTCAATTGCTTTGGCAAAGTAAACATGCCAATAAAGTCCTTTGATTTGAATTGAAATGAGAGAGAGATGACTCAGATGGAGGAGGATGACACGCTAAAAGGAGGACAGAGCAAGGTAAAGAGAGGTGTTGAGGGAGAGGAGGATGACACGCTGTAAGGAGGACAGAGCAAGTTAAAGAGAGGTGTTGAGGGAGAGGAGGATGACACGCTGTAAGGAGGACAGAGCAAGTTAAAGCGAGGTGTTGAGGGAGAGGAGGAAGACACGCTGAAAGGAGGACAGAGCAAGGTAAAGAGAGGTGTTGAGGGAGAGGAGGAAGACACGCTGAAAGGAGGACAGAGCAAGGTAAAGAGAGTTGTTGAGGGAGAGGAGGACGACACGCTGAAAGGAGGACAGAGCAAGGTAAAGAGAGGTGTTGAGGGAGAGGAGGAAGACACGTTGAATGGAGGACAGAGCAAGGTAAAGAGAGGTGTTGAGGGAGAGGAGGACGACACGCTGAAAGGAGGACAGAGCAAGGTAAAGAGAGTTGTTGAGGGAGAGGAGGAAGACACGCTGAAAGGAGGACAGAGCAAGGTAAAGAGAGGTGTTGAGGGAGAGGAGGAAGACACGCTGAAAGGAGGACAGAGCAAGGTAAAGAGAGGTGTTGAGGGAGAGGAGGAAGACACGCTGAAAGGAGGACAGAGCAAGGTAAAGAGAGGTGTTGAGGGAGAGGAGGATGACACGCTGAATGGAGGAAAGAGCAAGGTAAAGATAGGTGTTGAGGGAGAGGAGGATGACACGCTGAATGGAGGACAGATCAAGGTAAAGAGAGGTGTTGAGGGAGAAGATGATGACAGCCAGAGAAAGAAAAATGGAAGGAGGGACCCTGAGAGAGATGAGAGGAGGATTAAGAGAAAGTGGAGGACAGGACCCTCATAGGAGGTCATAGTCAAAAACACACACACACACACACACACACACACACACACACACACACACACACACACACACACACACACACACACACACACACACACACACACACACACACACACACACACACACACACACACACACACACACACACACACACACATCTGGTCATTTATTGAGACCAATTGCCTCTCCTCACTATAAGAACAGAACATTGCTCCAGCACACACTGCATAAATTAACCTCTATGGAATCACCACACCTCTCTCCATTCTCTCTCTTTCCCCTTCTCTCCATCCTCAGCCCCTATCCTCCTCTCTGTCATCCGGAGGGTGATTGGAGGACATGATGAGAAAGAGTGAGAGAGAAAGAAGAGTGAGAAAGATGAACGATGGCAGGGTCTCTTACCATCACTCAATGAAGATGGGCACGACCACCTCTAGCTCTTTATCACAACCTCCATCCCCTCTCTTCTCCTGTCATCTTCCTCTCTCACCCCACTGACTTCCTACTTCCTGTCCAGCTATTATCAAAGACAGTACAGTATGAAGATAGACAGGAACTGCTTCTCTAATAGAAATCCCCATCACGTTTGTAGGCGATGTCATGGCAACGTTAGCTAGCTGAGCTCATGCACAGAAACACGTCATCGGGACTAACGGTGGTCTGGCGCTGAACTACATGTGTAGGCTGTCAAATCAAAGGCACTAATAAGATAGAATGTTTTTTTGGACGGAAATGAAAATGTGTCAGTTTGTCACTTCCATGAGGTTGGAGTAGTAACATGTTAACTACTTAAGACATTTGATCAAATCTAGGTTGTGCCTTCAGATTTCCAGAAGATCAACAACTAAGGAAGAATTTTTCACTTTTCTCATTGACTTCTCAAACTCCAAACCCCGACCTGGTCTGCTTGGTCTGTTTCTCAAGCATTACCTGGAAGTCTCATGATCTTGCACCTCTGGGATTAGAAACTTCTTTGACTCCCTCTTCTACAAAATGAATAAAATAGTATCTTTCCCTCCTCTCTCTCGCGCTCTCTCTCTCTATCGGATAGATTAATCTAACACACTCCACCTCCCCTGTCCTAATCTCAGCAGCATTTACTGGGCTAATTATCAGGGCAGAGGGCTGAGAACACACACACACACTCACACACACACACACACACACACACACACACACACACACACACACACACACACACACACACACACACACACACACACACACACACACACACACACACACACACACACACACACACACACACACACACACACACACACACACACACACACACACTGAAAATGGATGGAGAGGACATAGGATGGAGGAAAAAGAGGGAAAAGATGAGCTAGAGAATGAGGGAGGAGAAGAGAGAGAGGAGAAGCAGGAAGAGAGGAGAGGGAATACAAGAGTAAAGGGGAGAACATTAAGGTATCCATTAAGCTATATCTATTATATAGGACAGGAGTTCAGTCCAGGGTTCATGTTATGTACAGAGTACAGACACACTCAGTCATAAAACAACCACAAACACACCAGACTTCAGTCAAGAGCCAGCCAGCCAGCCAGCCAGCCAGCTAGACGGACAGACAGACAGACAGACAGACAGCCAGACAGACAGATAGACAGCCAGACAGCCGGCCAGACAGACAGATAGACAGACAGCCAGCCAGCCAGCCAGCCAGACAGACAGACAGACAGACAGATAGACAGCCAGACAGACAGACAGACAGACAGACAGACAGACAGACAGCTCCAGAGCTCCATTGATCAATTCACTTCCGTCTGTGGGAGGACACTGCTATCCTACAGTGGGTCTGCCAACCAGGAGAGATGTAAGTAGTCACGCAGCTGGGGTAGTAAGTGTAGGTTGTCAGGTAAGAGCTGTGGACATGTACGCACACACACACACACACACACAAAAGTGAAAGCACACACACGTGCACGCACGCACACACATACACCCTACACCCTGCTTGGTTAGTGTGGGTTTCCAGATCCTCTTGTTTGACACAATGTGGGAGGTCTCTCTCTGACCTCGTTAGTGGGACTGTATGAAAGCCAGCACCTCAGTTAATTATGTGTGTGTGTGTGTGTGTGTGTGTGTGTGTGTGTGTGTGTGTGTGTGTGTGTGTGTGTGTGTGTGTGTGTGTGTGTGTGTGTGTGTGTGTGTGTGTGTGTGTGTGTGTGTGTGTGTGTGTGTGTTGTATTAGCTGGCACTCTGCTGTCCTCAGGGAGATGTGAGTAAGACTGTCAAAGGCTTAACTCATCTGTTGACCCTCTTTATTCATAGCAAGTCTCACTATTAGGAACAAAGACACACACACACACACTGCTGTGAGTCTGGTCTGTGTAAGGGTGTAAAATGGAGTCGTGATGTGTAAACAGGAAGTGCCAGTTGTCATGGCGCACTGGCCATTGGGATTGTCATGATGATCACAGGGGAATGCCTTGTTGACAGACACGCTGTTGGGAATGTGAGTGAGCTTGTGTGTGTGTGTGTGTGTGTGTGTGTGTGTGTGTGTGTGTGTGTGTGTGTGTGTGTGTGTGTGTGTGTGTGTGTGTGTGTGTGTGTGTGTGTGTGTGTGTGTGTGTGTGTGTGTGTGTGTGTGTGTGTGGAGACATGAAGGATAAATACACACACTTACAGTTTATTCTGCCATTTCTATAAAATCTGTTGAATTTTTGGCCTGATTCCGTTTTTTCACAAACTCAGTTCTCAGTTTAGTTTTTCCAGATTTCCGTTTTTCCCATTATTTTCAGGTTTTCACTCTCAAAATCACACTTTTCCAATAGAAAAACAACCAAATTGGATGTTCTAAGTCCACAACAACATTTACATGTTGGTGTGTAGTTACCATTTCATTTAGAAGCTGCACACCAGGCAGCGACCGCTGTTAGGTTGGTGATGTTTCAATAGTGCTCATGTGATTGTAAAGTTTGCTAAACAAACAGACACTGGATTGATGCAAATAATCCTGATATCGTTTTGCCAGGCGTTTGGGAACAGGAAGTACTAACATTTAACATTTCACTGAGAAAGTTTCTGGGAAAGTATTTTTATCTCTACCAGAATAAAGGTTGTCATTAGCATTATCGCTAACGGCGACGCAAAGTGTTGACACACACACACACACACACACACACACACACACACACACACACACACACACACACACACACACACACACACACACACACACACACACACACACACACACACACACACACACACACACACACACACACAGACTGTGCCGTTTCTGAAAGTTGCAGGAAAATACAATTCACTGATGCATTTTGTTAATGTCTTGTGATTAACTATTAATGACTAATTAATGACTTTTCTAAATAGTTCAATTCATTTAGTTAATTTCCTACTAAGTTCCGTTTTAATGTCTAGATTCCGTGATTCCGTCCGTGTTCCCCGCAACGTAGATTTTATAGGGCCCTACATTTTAAATTGTCTGGATTGTGTATGACCGAGAGAGACACTAAAGCACCAGGGAGAATCCAACCAGATCAACATCAGACCAATGTTAGACCAACGCCACAGCAACCTTAGACCAACATTGGCCCAACCTCACAGGAGAGAGCAGAGAGAGGATTGGGATGACCAGCAGCACCGTGCTGAGATCAATGGCATCACTCATCTCTTATCTCCAGCTCTTCCTCCATCTCCACTCGTCTGCCCCCTCCCTCCATCTGCCAGCCCAGACGGAGCACAGACGCACACGAGACGAATTCCAGGGTTGTGTCATGCTGAAATGAGTCCCCCCTCCCAACTCGCTCCCTCTCCTCTCCAGCTAATTCACACTTAGTAACAGGTTCAGAGAAGCTACACGCAACACTGTCACGCTCTCCACTCTGCAAACCTCTGATTGGTTAAGCTGCCAGTTGGGCTGGGCTCTGATTGGATATGCTCCTTGCAGTGGACCAGTAGAGAGTTATCATTTGTTGGAACAGGACTCCACAGCCCATAGAAGAGGACACTGTGACAAATATGGTTAGCAGAGAGGAGCTATACCGGCTGAGCTCTGCATTATAGGATCCATAATGAGGAGAGGGTGTGTGTGTGTGTTCTTTGATATGAGGAGAGGGTGTGTGTGTGTGTGTGTGTGTGTGTGTGTGTGTGTGTGTGTGTGTGTGTGTGTGTGTGTGTGTGTGTGTGTGTGTGTGTGTGCGTGCGTGCGTGCGTGCGTGCGTGCGTGCGTGCGTGTGTGTGTGTTCTTTGATATGAGGAGAGGTTGAGTGTGTGTGTGTGTTCTTTGATGTCCTGTCCCATACCGGCAAACCAGTAGGCGTTAAGAGGTAGCGTGTGTGTTACCAAAGACCATGTTCACAACTTTGCTGTACTACACACTAATCACACAAGCACACAGTCACAGACATTCAATGCTGCCATAAACCCTGAGTGGTGTGGGAACACGCCTCCCCTCGAGGTGAATTAATGGAGTGTTCTACTGACCTCTAACCCTGACCTACCCCCTTTAACCGCTCTACTGACAAAAACTAAAAGAAAGATAATCAGGTCTTCTTCCTCACACACACATACAGAATCACACACACACACACACACACACACACACACACACACACACACACACACACACACACACACACACACACACACACACACACACACACACACACACACACACACACACACACACATACAGAATCACACACACACACACACACACACAAAACGCACACACACACATAGATAAATAGGATCCATCTGGAATATAAGAGAGGGGAGGTTATTGATGCTGGCTCTCAGAAAGCCAAGGTCTAGGCAATGAATCCCCAGCCTCCACTGGCCCCATACATTAGAGAGGAGAGATAAGGAATGAAGGATGGCCTGGATTACACACAGAGGAACACAACAGACTACCCCACCCTACCTCAGCACATCAACCTAGGCCTGGGGGTGTGCAGGCTTGGATGAGCAGAAGCTGTGTGTGTGTTTGTGTGTGTGTGTGTGTGTGTGTGTGTGTGTGTGTGTGTGTGTGTGTGTGTGTGTGTGTGTGTGTGTGTGTGTGTGTGTGTGTGTGTGTGTGTGTGTGTGTGTGTGTGTGTGTGTGGTGGTGGTGGTGGTGGGGGTTGGGTGGAAAGATAGAGGGTAGTGGTGGACTGGAGAGGGATTAGAGGCAGGAAATGAGAAAAGGAGAATTAAATCAACAGAGAGGAGAGGAGAAATAGAGTGACAGTCTGCACTGTGTTCCCATGGTTATACTCAGCCACTCAACAGTGAAAAAGCTCATTACTGTACCTATCATCCATACACACTACCCCAAGCTGGGAGACACTGAGATCGCCATTGCCAGATCACCATTGCCAGATCGCCATTGCCAGATCACCATTGCCAGATCGCCATTGCCAGATCACCATTGCCAGATCGCCATTGCCAGATCGCCATTGCCAGATCACCATTGCCAGATCGCCATTGCCAGATCACCATTGCCAGATCGCCATTGCCAGATCGCCATTGCCAGATCACCATTGCCAGATCGCCATTGCCAGATCGCCATTGCCAGATCGCCATTGCCAGATCGCCATTGCCAGATCGCCATTGCCAGATCGCCATTGCCAGATCGCCATTGCCAGATCGCCATTGCCAGATCGCCATTGCCAGATCGCCATTGCCAGATCGCCATTGCCAGATCGCCATTGCCAGATCACCATTGCCAGATCGCCATTGCCAGATCGCCATTGCCAGATCGCCATTGCCAGATCGCCATTGCCAGATCACCATTGCCAGATCACCATTGCCAGATCGCCATTGCCAGATCACCATTGCCAGATCGCCATTGCCAGATCGCCATTGCCAGATCGCCATTGCCAGATCGCCATTGCCAGATCGCCATTGCCAGATCGCCATTGCCAGATCGCCATTGCCAGATCGCCATTGCCAGATCGCCATTGCCAGATCACCATTGCCAGATCGCCATTGCCAGATCGCCATTGCCAGATCGCCATTGCCAGATCGCCATTGCCAGATCACCATTGCCAGATCGCCATTGCCAGATCGCCATTGCCAGATCGCCATTGCCAGATCGCCATTGCCAGATCGCCATTGCCAGATCGCCATTGCCAGATCACCATTGCCAGATCGCCATTGCCAGATCGCCATTGCCAGATCGCCATTGCCAGATCGCCATTGCCAGATCACCATTGCCAGATCGCCATTGCCAGATCGCCATTGCCAGATCGCCATTGCCAGATCACCATTGCCAGATCACCATTGCCAGATCGCCATTGCATTTAAAGTATTTCTTTTCTTATTGGACTCTTTGTTGATGTTTCTATTAAACTATTTCCACAACCAGGTAGAACAGTAAATCATTTCACCATCAATCATCCTTCACACCATTAACTGCCCTGACCTCTTACCCCTGACCCTAAGGTCACCCTCCTTGGGGTCGCTATCCCCTCTGTCTGATTACAGCCCAGGGGTCTGGCCGTCAGTCCGCCTGTGGCCTGGGGGTCATGTTATGGCATACATTGTCCAACAAAATGCAGGTTCCTTCTCGACAACGCAACAACAATAATAAATAATACACATTAAGAATATGAATATAAAGCAAATGGCTCAGAGGAATAGAATTAACATTAGACCATAAGTATAATACAGTAAAGGGCCTTGCGGTCTTGGACGGAGCAATTCCCATACCAGGCCGTGACGCAACCGGTCAGGACGCTCTCGATGGTGCAGCGGTAGTATTTGGAGAGGACCCGGGGCGGCATGCCAAATTTCTTCAGCCGCCTAAGGAAGTAGAGACACTGTTGCGCACTCTTGACAAGAGTGGTGGTGTTGTTGGTCCATGTCAAGTACTCTATGATGTGGATGCTGAGGAACATAAAACTAGTGACTCTCTCTACTGCAGTCCCGTTGATGTGGCTCGGGGCATGTTCCCTCCTCTGCTTCCTGAAATCAACAATCAACTCCTTTATTTTGCTGACATTGAGGAAGAGGCTGTTGTCCTGACACCACAATGCCAGTTCACTTACCTCCTCCCTATAGGCTGACTCGTCATTGTTAGTGATCAGGCCTACAACTGTGGTGTCATTAACAAACTTGATGATGGAGTTGGTGTTGTGCTTAGCCACACAGTCCTGGGTGAACAGGGAGTACGGCAGAGGGCTGAGGACACATCCCTGGGGGGCCCCGTGTTAAGAGTCAGTGTGGAGGAGGTGTTGTTGCCAATTCTCACAGCCTGTAGTCTGCCCGTCAGGAAGTCCAGGATCTAGTTGCAGAGGGTGGTGTCCAGACAGGCTATAACAGCCTACGCCCCCTGGCGCCATGACAACCCAGCGGAAGGCTGAACAAGCAGGACTCCATGGCAACCCTAGAAGGTTCTAGGATGCCTGAAGGACAAATCAAACAGGAATGGAGACAGAGTGTACAATAGTTGGGAGAGACACACTAACAGTACACACTCACCCTGACCTGGCCTCCAGGGCATTGACAACACTTCTACTGTTCTCAGTGTATCTGGTTGGATGATAAAGAAATGCTCAAGTGAAGTGAGTCATTCTGTAGCCACACACACACACACACACACACGCACGCGCACACGCACACACACACACACACACACACACACACACACACACACACACACACACACACACGTACACACGCGCACACGCGCACACGCACACACACACACACACACACACACACACACACACACACACACACACACACACACACACACACACACACATACACACAAGCTATGCACAATAGAAATGCTTCACAAAAGAGACAGTGTGCATTCCCTGTGTGTGTGTGTGTGTGTGTGTGTGTGTGTGTGTGTGTGTGTGTGTGTGTGTGTGTGTGTGTGTGTGTGTGTGTGTGTGTGTGTGTGTGTGTGTGTGTGTGTGTGTGTGTGTGTGTGTGTGTGTGTGTGTGTGTGTGTGTGTGTGCGTGCGCGCGCGTGCGTGTGTGTGTGTCAGGGTTGGGGTCAATTTTATTTTTAATTCCAATTCAATTCTTGAGTTTACTCATTAAGTGAAGAATTTATGTTGATTTCAATTTGGAATTTAATTTAATTTAAATTCCGTATTTTTACATTTGCCAGTGAATAGAATTAATGCACATAGTATCAAACATTGACTGCAGGATTGTTTTTGTATCATTTCAACTTGTATTTTTATATTTCCAGTATAGCTAGGCTGCCTGAACAGTGACATGATCAGCCTGAAAGCCTGAGGGAACTGAATTTGAATTTGAATTGTTGGAGATAATATTTAATAGGGAAATGAATTATTGGAAGTGAGAGGAATTGAATTATCTCTAAAGAATGATCTGGAATTTGAATTGAATTAAACGTAAATACAGGGAGAGATAATTAAATTAGTAGAATGAACCCCAACCATGATGTGTGTGTTTGTATGTATGTTCATTGTGAATGACAGTATAGAGGGACAAGAGACATTCTTAGTTAGCAGCTGTTCTCTCCATTCTACAGTGTCTTTTCCAGGAGCTACAGCTGCCTGTTCTATCCTGTACAAAACACTGGTGGGGAAGCATTTATGTCTGATTGTGCTGGTTGATGACTTCTTGACATGTGTGTGCATATGAATACAGATTAACATGAATGTGTCTGTAATGTAAATGTACATGCTGTTATTTTTAAAATAAGTTTTCAGCTTGAATCTTTTCCTTTCGGGCTGTGCTTGTCTTGTCCATGATTGTCCACACAAACCATTTAACACGCACACACACACCTGATAGGACCCAGTTCCTTCATTATTTAATCAGAAGCACTCTTAGCAGAGGTTGAATTATTGAGTGAGTGCATGTTCACACAATCCCTCACTGACAGGTAGTACAAGGCCTTTCTGAGAATCCACTACTCCCACACAAACCACAGACATGCAACAAACTGAACACACTCCCTACTCTCTTACCCCTCCACTCACTCACACCCACACACCTGCAAGTGTGCACGCACGCACACACGCACGCACACATACACACATACACACACACACACACTCATCTGTCCTAAACCTGTCCTTCATGGTGTGGTTCTAGTGAAGTTTCCTCACCTATATCTATCTGTCTAAAACATTCAAGGAGAGAGAGGGGAAGTGATGTCTTATATT
>NW_026600508.1:212500-219753 GCF_029448725.1 Salvelinus fontinalis
GATACAGCTAATAGTGAATTAGACATTTGAATCAAGCAGGGGGAAAGCACTGATGAAATCCCATAGTGATGGAAGTCCATAGTGATGAAAGTCCATAGTGATGAAATACCATAGTGATGAAATCCCATAGTGATGGAAGTCCATAGTGATGAAAGTCCATAGTGATGAAATACCATAGTGATGAAATTCCATAGTGATGAAAGTCCAGAGTGATGAAATACAATAGTGATGAAAATCCATAGTGATGAAATCCCATAGTGATGAAATACAATAGAGATTAAATCCCACAGTGATGAAAGTCCATAGTGATGAAATCCCATAGTGATGAAAATCCATAGTGATGAAAGTCCATAGTGATGAAATCCCATAGTGATGAAAGTCCAAAGTGATGAAATTAAATAGTGATGAAATCCCATAGTGATGAAATCCCATAGTGATGAAATACCATAGTGATGAAATCCCATAGTGATGAAGTCTCATAGTGATGAAATCCAATAGTGATGAAATCCCATGGTGATGAACGTCCATAGTGATGAAAGTCCATAGTGATGAAATCCCCTAGTGATGAAAGTCCATAGTGATGAATGTCCATAGTGATGAAAGTCCATAGTGATGAAATCCCATAGTGATGAAAGTCCATAGTGATGAAAGTCCAAAGTGATGAAATCTCATAGTGATGAAAGTCCATAATGATGAAAGTCCATAGTGATGAAAGTCCATAGTGATGAAATCCCATAGTGATGAAAGTACAAAGTGATGAAAGTCCATAGTGATGAAATCCCATAGTGATGAAATCCCATGGTGATGAACGTCCATAGTGATGAAAGTCCATAGTGATGAAAGTCCAAAGTGATGAAATCTCATAGTGATGAAAGTCCATAATGATGAAAGTCCACAGTGATGAAAGTCCATAGTGATGAAATCCCATAGTGATGAAAGTACAAAGCAACTGCTTCTCATCCTCTGGCTTGAATGAAGATAGGGTAGCCAGCGGCCATTTTGAAGTCCCTAGTGATGAAATCCCATAGTGATGAAATACCATAGTGATCAAATCCCATAGTGATGAAATCTCATAGTGATGAAAGTCCATAGTGATGAAATCCCGTAGTGATGAAAGTCTATAGTGATGAAATCCAATAGTGATGAAATCCCATGGTGATGAACGTCCATAGTGATGAAAGTCCATAGTGATGAAATCCCCTAGTGATGAAAGTCCATAGTGATGAATGTCCATAGTGATGAAAGTCCATAGTGATGAAAGCCCATAGTAATGAAAGTCCATAGTGATGAAATCCCATAGTGATGAAAATCCATAGTGATGAAAGTCCATAGTGATGAAAGTCCATAGTGATGAAAGTCCATAGTGATGAAATCCCATGGTGATGAACGTCCATAGTGATGAAAGTCCATAGTGATGAAAGTCCAAAGTGATGAAATCTCATAGTGATGAAAGTCCATAATGATGAAAGTCCACAGTGATGAAAGTCCATAGTGATGAAATCCCATAGTGATGAAAGTACAAAGTGATGAAAGTCCATAGTGATGAAAGTCCATAGTGATGAAATCCCATAGTGATGAAAGTCCTTAATGATGAAAGTCCATGGTGATGAAAGTCCACAGTGATGAAAGTCCATAGTGATGAAATCCCATGGTGATGAAAGTCCATAGTGATGAAATCCCACAGTGATGAAATCACATAGTGATGAAAGTCCATAGTGATGAAATCCCATAGTGATGAAAGTCCAAAGTGATGAAAGTCCATAGTGTTGAAATTCCATAGTGATGAAATCCCATAGTGATGAAATCCCATAGCGATGAAAGTCCATAGTGATGAAATCCCATAGTGATGAAAGTCCATAGTGATGAAATCCCATAGTGATGAAAGTCCATTGTGATGAACGTCCATAGTGAGGAAATCCCATAGTGATGAAAGTCCATAGTGATGAAATCCCATAGTGATGAAAGTCCATAGTGATGAAAGTCCATAGTGATGAAATTCCATAGCGATGAAATTCCATAGTGATGAAAGTCCTTAATGATGAAAGTCCATAGTGATGAAAGTCCACAGTGATGAAAGTCCATAGTGATGAAATCCCATAGTGATGAAATCCCATAGTGATGAAAGTCCATAGTGATGAAAGTCCATAGTGATGAAATCCCATTGTGATGAAATCCCCTAGTGATGAAAGTCCATAGTGATGAAAGTCCATAGTGATGAAATCCCATAGTGATGAAATCCCATGGTGATGAACACCCATAGTGATGAAAGCCCTTTACGATGAAATCCCCTAGTGATGAAAGTCCATAGTGATGAAATCCCATAGTGATGAAAGTCCATAGTGATGAAAGTCCATAGTGATGAAAGTCCATAGTGATGAAATTCCATACTGATGAAAGTCCATCGTGATGAAAGTCCATAGTGATGAAATCCCATAGTGATGAATGTCCATAGTGATGAAAGTCCATAGTGATGAAGATATAAAATAGCTCCTGTTCTATATTCATCCTAAACTGACAAACTGACAAACTGACAGAACTTCCTCAACCCTTTTTAAGTATCTCTGTCTCTCTCTCTCTCTCTCTCTCTCTCTCTCTCTCTCTCTCTCTCTCTCTCTCTCTCTCTCTCTCTCTCTCTCTCTCTCTGTCGCTCTCTCTCTCTGTCTCTCTCTCTCTCTCTCTCTCTCTCCAGAGACAGAGATGTTCAGTAAGTCCCCTAAAGTGCTTTTCCAGAGGAGAAAAATAATAGGAAGTGTCATATCATGGCTAAATATACTGTACTTAGATATGACATCAGCAGGAGAGAGAGAGAGAGAGAGTGACACAGAGAGAGAGTGAGGGGGAGAGACAGAGAGAGAGAGAGAGAGAGAGAGAGAGAGAGAGAGAGAGAGAGAGAGAGAGAGAGGAGAGAGAGAGAGAGAGAGAGAGAGAGAGAGAGAGAGAGAGAGAGAGAGAGAGACAAGGCTTGTTTTGAATAGTTATTCATTCATAGGCCTCTCTTAGCCCTCTCCCACACCGTGCCATGAACTGTTAATAACAGGTGACAGGAAAAGTGCTTGGAGAATCACAAAGGATCATGGTTAAAAACATCAGCAGCGTACAACCTCTATGGTAAAACATACTAATGCTTTCTGAAGTGACATTATTAGGAATGAGGTTTCTTTCCTGTACAATAGAGGAAGGCAAGTACAACTTCAACCTAGACATATTATAGTGCCAAAGGTCAAACACATTACGCTCTGAAACAACTCTCAGGATAACTAAGGAATGTTGATATTAGAGAGACAGACACAGATAGGTAGTAGACACACACCAGACAGACACAGATAGGTAGTAGACACACACCAGACGGACACAGATAGGTAGTAGACACACACCAGACAGACACAGATAGGTAGTAGACACACACCAGACAGACACAGATAGGTAGTAGACACACACCAGACAGACACAGATAGGTAGTAGACACACACCAGACAGACACAGATAGGTAGTAGACACACACCAGACAGACACAGATAGGTAATAGACACACACCAGACAGACACAGATAGGTAGTAGACACACCAGACAGACACAGATAGGTAGTAGACACACCAGACAGACACAGATAGGTAATAGACACACACCAGACAGACACAGATAGGTAGTAGACACACACCAGACAGACACAGATAGGTAGTAGACACACACCAGACAGACACAGATAGGTAGTAGACACACACCAGACAGACACAGATAGGTAGTAGACACACACCAGACAGACACAGACAGGTAGTAGACACACACCAGACAGACACAGATAGGTAGTAGACACACACCAGACAGACACAGACAGGTAGTAGACACACACCAGACAGACACAGATAGGTAGTAGACACACACCAGACAGACACAGATAGGTAGTAGACACACACCAGACAGACACAGATAGGTAGTAGACACACACCAGACAGACACAGATAGGTAGTAGACACACACCAGACAGACACAGATAGGTAGTAGACACACACCAGACAGACACAGATAGGTAGTAGACACACACCAGACAGACACAGATAGGTAGTAGACACACACCAGACAGACACAGATAGGTAGTAGACACACACCAGACAGACACAGATAGGTAGTAGACACACACCAGACAGACACAGATAGGTAGTAGACACACACCAGACAGACACAGATAGGTAGTAGACACACACCAGACAGACACAGATAGGTAATAGACACACACCAGACAGACACAGATAGGTAGACACACACCAGACAGACACAGATAGGTAGTAGACACACCAGACAGACACAGATAGGTAGACACACACCAGACAGACACAGATAGGTAATAGACACACACCAGACAGACACAGATAGGTAGTAGACACACCAGACAGACACAGATAGGTAGTAGACACACCAGACAGACACAGATAGGTAGTAGACACACCAGACAGACACAGATAGGTAGTAGACACACACCAGACAGACACAGATAGGTAGACACACACCAGACAGACACAGATAGGTAGTAGACACACACCAGACAGACACAGATAGGTAGACACACACCAGACAGACACAGATAGGTAGACACACACCAGACAGACACAGATAGGTAGACACACACCAGACAGACACAGATAGGTAGTAGACACACACCAGACAGACACAGATAGGTAGTAGACACACACCAGACAGACACAGATAGGTAGTAGACACACCAGACAGACACAGATAGGTAGACACACACCAGACAGACACAGATAGGTAGTAGACACACACCAGACAGACACAGATAGGTAATAGACACACACCAGACAGACACAGATAGGTAGACACACACCAGACAGACACAGATAGGTAGACACACACCAGACAGACACAGATAGGTAGACACACACCAGACAGACACAGATAGGTAGAGACACACCAGACAGACACAGATAGGTAGTAGACACACACCAGACAGACACAGATAGGTAGTAGACACACACCAGACAGACACAGATAGGTAGACACACACCAGACAGACACAGATAGGTAGACACACACCAGACAGACACAGATAGGTAGACACACACCAGACAGACACAGATAGGTAGTAGACACACACCAGACAGACACAGATAGGTAGTAGACACACACCAGACAGACACAGATAGGTAGACACACACCAGACAGACACAGTTAGGTAGTAGACACACACCAGACAGACACAGATAGGTAGTAGACACACACCAGACAGACACAGATAGGTAGTAGACACACACCAGACAGACACAGATAGGTAGTAGACACACACCAGACAGACACAGATAGGTAGACACACACCAGACAGACACAGATAGGTAGACACACACCAGACAGACACAGATAGGTAGTAGACACACCAGACAGACACAGATAGGTAGACACACACCAGACAGACACAGATAGGTAGTAGACACACCAGACAGACACAGATAGGTAGACACACACCAGACAGACACAGATAGGTAGACACACACCAGACAGACACAGATAGGTAGAGACACACCAGACAGACACAGATAGGTAGTAGACACACACCAGACAGACACAGATAGGTAGACACACACCAGACAGACACAGATAGGTAGACACACACCAGACAGACACAGATAGGTAGACACACACCAGACAGACACAGATAGGTAGAGACACACCAGACAGACACAGATAGGTAGTAGACACACACCAGACAGACACAGATAGGTAGTAGACACACACCAGACAGACACAGATAGGTAGACACACACCAGACAGACACAGATAGGTAGACACACACCAGACAGACACAGATAGGTAGTAGACACACACCAGACAGACACAGATAGGTAGTAGACACACACCAGACAGACACAGATAGGTAGACACACACCAGACAGACACAGATAGGTTAGGACACACACCAGACAGACACAGTTAGGTAGTAGACACACACCAGACAGACACAGATAGGTAGTAGACACACACCAGACAGACACAGATAGGTAGACACACACCAGACAGACACAGATAGGTAGTAGACACACACCAGACAGACACAGATAGGTAGACACACACCAGACAGACACAGATAGGTAGACACACACCAGACAGACACAGATAGGTAGTAGACACACACCAGACAGACACAGATAGGTAGTAGACACACACCAGACAGACACAGATAGGTAGACACACACCAGACAGACACAGATAGGTAGTAGACACACACCAGACAGACACAGATAGGTAGTAGACACACCAGACAGACACAGATAGGTAGTAGACACACACCAGACAGACACAGATAGGTAGACACACACCAGACAGACACCCAGAGATAGTGACAGACAGAACCCCATGCAAACACTTACTGAGACTGCGTAACAGGGACGCCCAGACCTTCAGCTCTGTACATAGTCAAAGCTTTCCTTAATTTTGGGTCAGTCACTGTGTACTCTCTGTTTAGGGCCAAATAGCATTCTAGTTTGCTCTGTTTTTTTGTTAATTCTTTCCAATGTGTCAAGTAATTATTTTTTTGTTTTCTCATGATTTAGTTGGGTCTAATTGTGTTGCTGTCCTGAGGCTCTATGGGGTCTGTTTGTGTTTCTGAACAGAGCCCTAGGACCAGCTTGCTTAGGGGACACTTCTCCAGGTTAATCTCTCTGTAGGTGATGGCTTTGTTATGGAAGGTTTAGGAATCGCTTCCTTTTAGGTGGTTGTAGAGTTTAACGGCTCTTTTCTGGATTTTGATAATTAGTGGGTATCGGCCTAATTCTGCTCTGCATGCATTATTTGGTCTTTTACATTGTACACAGAGGATATTTTAGCAGTTCTCTCTTTTTCTCTGCTAACTCTTTCTCTCGCTTCTCTTTCTCTCGCTTCTCTTTCTCTCTGCTAACTCTTTCTCTCTGTTTCTCTACGACTGAGTGTGCTTTCACTACAGAAAAGTAGATTTTCGTATTTTGCTCTCTCAATCAAAATAGTTGTTTTTCAAATTCGCTCTCTCTCTCTCTCTCTCTCTCTCTCTCTCTCTCTCTCTCACACACACACACACACACACACACACACACACACACACACACACACACACACACACACACACACACACACACACACACACACACACACACACACACACACACACACACACACACACACACACACACACACACACACACACACACAAATACAAGGACAAGCATAACATACATCAAGCAACACACACAGGGTTGAGCAGATAGCAATTA
>NW_026600509.1:0-92500 GCF_029448725.1 Salvelinus fontinalis
CAATAAAATGTCTACTTAATATTGTGCTACAGTTATTCAAATACTGTAGAGTAGATTGTTGTACAACATTTAATTAGTAAGATAGTTAAGATGAATACTCACTTTTAGTGTGGTTGCACGGATCTGTATATTGTTGTCCCCTGTTGTCACTGAGAGATCTGAAGCAGTGGGCCTGCTGGTTTTGCATAGCCAGGTGTCACGATCGTGTTGACATGAATGAGAGGACCAAGGCGCAACATGATATGAATACATCTTCTTTAATTTATAACGACGAAGATGAACACGAAACACTTAAACCACACTAACAAAAACAACAAACGATCGTGAAACTTCAAACGCAAGTGCACACACAAACTACTTACGTCGACATATACATATACAAATACAATGACCCACAAACAGCTAAAGCCTATGGCAGCCTTAAATATGGTTCCCAATTAGAGACAACCGAAACCAGCTGTCTCTAATTGAGAACCCATTCAGGCAACCATAGACTTTCCTAGAAAACTACACACCCATAGACACAGCTAGATACATACACTCAACACAAACCCATACACTACCACCAACACCACCTCTACCATATAAATACCCCCAAACACACACATACCCCATGTCACACCCTGACCTAACTAAAATAATAAAGAAAACAAATAATACTAAGGCCAGGGCGTGACATAACCCCCCCCTTAAGGTGCGAACTCCGGGCGCACCAGCACATAGTCTAGGGGAGGGTCTGGGTGGGCGTCCTTCCACGGCGGCGGCTCCGGCACTGGTCGTGGTCCCCACCCCACCTTAGTCACTACCCGCTTACGTAGCCTCCCCCAAATGAATGTCCACCCTCATCTTACCCCCACAAAATCCTCTTGGTAACATCAACAACAGGGGCAGCACCGGGACAGAGGGATAGATCAAGACAGAGGGATAGCTCAAGACAGAGGGATAGATCAGGATATAGAGGTAGCTCAGGATAGAGAGGGAGATCAGGTTAGAGGGGCAACTCCGGACTGAAAGGCAGCTCCGGACAGAGAGACAGCTCTGGACTGAGGGGCAGTTCTGGGTAAATAGCCGCTCCGGGCTAAGGGACAGCTCATGACTGGCTAACGGCTCTGGACGCTCATGGCTGGCTGACGGCTCTCGACGCTCATGGCTGGCTGACGGCTCTCGACGCTCATGGCTGGCTGACGGCTCTCGACGCTCATGGCTGGCTGACGGCTCTCGACGCTCATGGCTCGCTGACGGCTCTGGACGCTCATGGCTCGCTGACGGCTCTGGACGCTCATGGCTGGCTGAAGGCTCTGGACGCTCATGGCTCACTGACGGCTCTGGCAGATCCTGTCTGGTTGGCGGCTCTGGCAGATCCTGTCTGGTTGGCGGCTCTGGCAGATCCTGTCTGGTTGGCGGCTCTGGCAGATCCTGTCTGGTTGGCGGCTCTGGCAGATCCTGTCTGGTTGGCGGCTCTGGCAGATCCTGTCTGGTTGGCGGCTCTCGCAGATCCTGTCTGGTTGGCGGCTCTCGCAGATCCTGTCTGGTTGGCGGCTCTCGCAGATCCTGTCTGGTTGGCGGCTCTCGCAGATCCTGACTGATAACTGGCTCTAGCGGCTCCTGACTGACTATCGGCTCTGACGGCTCGGGACAGACGGGCGGCTCTAATGGCTCAGGACAGACGGATGGCTCAGACGGTGCTGGGGAGACGGATGGCTCAGACGGCGCTGGGGAGACGGATGGCTCAGACGGCGCTGGGGAGACGGATGGCTCAGATGGCGCTGCGGAGACGGATGGCTCAGACTGCACCTGTCTGGCGGAAGGCTCTGGCTGCTCCTGTCTGGCGGAAGGCTCTGTAGGCTCATGGCAGACGGGCAGCTTTGCAGGCTCTTGGCAGACAGGCAGTTCATGCGCCGTTGGGCAGACGGCAGACTCTGGCCGGCTGAGACGCACTGTAGGCTTGGTGCGTGGTGACGTAACTGGAGGCACCTGACTGAGGACACGCACTTCAAGCCTAGTGCGGGGAGCAGGGACAGGGCACACTGGACTCTCAAAGCGTGCTATATTCCTGGTGCGTGGTACCGGCACTGGTGGCACCGGGCTGAGTGCACGCACATCAGGACGAGTACGGGGAGAAACAACAGCGTGCACAGGACTTAGGAGACGCACATGTGGCTTAGTGCGCGGTGCCGGAACTGGAGGCACTAGGCTGGAGAAACGCACCATAGGGAGAGTGCGTGGAGGAGGAACAGGACTCTGAAAACGCACTGGAAGCCTGGTGCGTGGTGTAGGCACTGGTGGTACTGGGCTGGGGCGGGGAGGAAGTGCCGGAAATACCGGACCGTGAAGGCGTACTGGCTCCCTTGAGCACCGAGCCTGCCCAACCTTACCTGGTTGAATGCTTCCCGTCGCCCGACCAGTGCGGGGAGGTGGAATAACCCGCACCGGGCTATGTAGGCGAACCGGGGACACCATGCGTAAGGCTGGTGCCATGTAAGCCGGCCCGAGGAGACGCACTGGAGACCAGACGTGTTGAGCCGGCCTCATGACACCTGGCTCAATGCCCAATCTAGCCCTACCAGTGCGGGGAGGTGGAATAACCCGCACTGGGCTATGCACTGTACAGGAGACACCGTACGCTCTACTGCGTAACACGGCGCCTGCCCGTACTCCCGCTCTCCACGGTAAGCCTGGGAAGTGGGCGCAGGTCTCCTACCTGCCCTTGGCCCACTACCACCACCTCTTAGCCCCCCCCCAAGAAATTTTTCTCCTCTCGGGCTTCCAGCCACGTCTCCTTGCTGCCTCCTCATACCACCGCCTCTCTGCTTTCGCTGCCTCCAGCTCAGCTTTGGGACGGCGATATTCTCCCGGCTGTGCCCATGAACCTCTCCCGTCCAATATTTCCTCCCAAGTCCATGATTCCTGTGTATAATCCTGCTTGACTTCACGCCGCTTGGTTCTGGATTGGTGGGTGATTCTGTAACTGCTTTCCTCTTCCTCTTCATCAGAAGAGGAGGAGCAGGGATTGAACCAATATGCAGCGGATTGTGAAGACATGATTTATTAAAGAAAAACACGAAAACACGAACTTGACTAATAAACTAACAAAACAACAAACGGTGTAGACAGAATCTGGACGACGGACTCACATAACACACGAGAACGCACGAACAGGGAAAAAACCTACACAAAAATGACACTGAACAAACAAACCGAAAACAGTCCCGTGTGGCGCAACGACATACACAAACACAGGAGACAATCACCCACACCGAACACTGTGAAAACACCTACCTAAATATGACTCTTAATTAGAGGAACGCCAAACACCTGCCTCTAATTAAGAGCCATACCAGGCAACCCATAAACCAACATAGAAACAGAAAACATAGAATGCCCACCCAAACTCACGTCCTGACCAACTAACACATAAAACAAACTAACAGAAATAGGTCAGGAACGTGACATAACGCCCCCCATAAGGTGCGAACTCCGGGCGCACCAGCACAAAGTCTAGGGGAGGGTCTGGGTGGGCATATGACCACGGTGGTGGCTCAGGCTCCGGGCGAGGTCCCTGTTACGCACGCCTCTGAGAAGAGGGAACGCAACTCCCTGCTACAACTCAACTCTCTGAAGTGCAAGAGGTATGGACTGTAGGTGCGAGTAAGGATGACACAAAAGCAGAATTTACCGTTTACTAGAATTTATTTTCTTACACGGTAATATGGGGAAAAGGGGCTGGACGGAACCAAAGCAAAGAAAGTAAATATCAAAGTTCCCCCTCTCCTATCTAACCTGACTACCCACTTAACTTACCTAACTTAGCACCGTCTGGTGCCCTAACCAAAATACAGGGGGTGGTCCGCCCAGGTCTTACCTAGTGTGCCTAGACAGTAAATATACTACGGGTATATGTATGCCCGCGGGCCTCTTGCCTAAGCACTCCCAAAGTGCCTTCTCCTTCCCCCCTGGGAACAAATGAAACAGAGTAATTATTAATGATTTCACAAACACTCAAACACAGGACATAGAAAAACTGCTACCAACAACAACAGTACATACCACACTTTCTGATACACAACCCACACTATATCACAATCTAATTTTTCTCTCTCAATCTCCAAATCTCTACTCCAAATCTCATCTCTCTCCATCTCTCCCTACAAATCTCTTGGGGCAGAACACTGGCTTTTATCTTCAGGTGGCAATGGTGATTAGAGTCAGCTGCTTCTTGACGAGGGGGCGGGGTCAGCTCCAATCACCAATTAGCCTGGGGTTGACCAATCAGCTGGTTGGGGAGTATTTCAGGAAGCCATCTCCTGAAACACACACACTAAAATACAAAACAGAACACAGAAACTGGGGAACGTAACAGTCCCCACCCCACCATAGTCAATCCCAGCTTCCATCTCCCCCTATGAATGTCCACCCTCATCTTACCCCCACGTAGTGTAGCCCAGATCCTTTTCCTGCCTCCGAGCTAGCTCCTCATATCGCCGCCTCTCTGCTTTCGCTGCCTCCAGCTCAGCTTTGGGGCGGTTATATTCTCCTAGTACCTCCCGGTCTAAAATTTCCTCCCATGTCCATGAATCCTTGCGTTGCTCCTGTTGCCGCTGGTCATGTTGCTTGGTCGTAGATTGGTGGGTCATTCTGTCACGATCGTGTTGACATGAATGAGAGGACCAAGGCGCAACATGATATGAATACATCTTCTTTAATTTATAACGACGAAGATGAACACGAAACACTTAAACCACACTAACAAAAACAACAAACGATCGTGAAACTTCAAACGCAAGTGCACACACAAACTACTTACGTCGACATATACATATACAAATACAATGACCCACAACCAGCTAAAGCCTATGGCAGCCTTAAATATGGTTCCCAATTAGAGACAACCGAAACCAGCTGTCTCTAATTGAGAACCCATTCAGTCAACCATAGACTTTCCTAGAAAACTACACACCCATAGACACAGCTAGATACATACACTCAACACAAACCCATACACTACCACCAACACCACCTCTACCATATAAATACCCCCAAACACAAAAATACCCCATGTCACACCCTGACCTAACTAAAATAATAAAGAAAACAAATAATACTAAGGCCAGGGCGTGACACCAGGTGCCGCAGTTGGGTGGAGATTTACCTTAAGGACCAATGGAATGGTCTAAAACTCATGCAATACTAAAGCGCCCAATGTGCTGCACCTTACATTCTGTTAAGTTTCATTTTCCCAGCAACAAATCATTTCTAGCCAATGAGAGAGTGCTGCTAGGCAAAAATTATTCTACTCAGGACAGGTAGGGTCTGATTTCTGATTGGAAGTTGCTTTTTAACTTTAACCTTGGCTACTTGCCAGAATCAGAAGATAGGCCACATCTTTGGGTTAGATGAAATGTGTTGGACACATGGGACACAAATAAAGGTTACAAATGTAATAACATACAAAACTGCATTTTGAAATGTAACTTTATACTGTAGTTGTAACTTTATAGTTGCCTAACCTGGTCGCAGATCTGTTTCTGCTCTTTCCAACTTCATAGAGTACCACAGCATGAGTCATATTACCCATAAAACCTAGCTGTCAAACAGGGAAATAGTTCCATTCGTTTTTCCACCATTCATTTGTCCCATAGATTTTAGAAACACTTAAAATTATTACACTTCACTTGGCACCCAGCATCATAACATGTTATGACAAAGTCATAACCATGTCATATGTCATAACAGCTAACATAACGTGTCATAATATGGTCACAACACTGTCATGATACATATATTTAGACCTATTGTGACATATCTTACATTATTTTATGGTTGGCTATGACACCTACATAAGAGTCAAAACCCACAGAACCTACCACTGTTGTTATTTTATGGCTGGTTATGACACCTACATAAGAGTCAGAACCTACCACACAGGGCAAAACATTCCATTACAACATAGCCTATATGATTTGCTTAAATTTACCTTTGACCATTAAATGATCATTGTAATTGCCCACACATTGATGTCAGACATGTACCTACCCCAATGCTCTGTTGCTGATGACTGGGATGAATGCAGAATTTGTCATGAGGCTGAGAGAAACAGTCATGTTTTCTTCCCTCATATTTTAAATTAAACTTGTAGAAAATACACTTAATGACACTATCAAGAAGCATTATGACCATCCTAATCATGCAAGCCAGAAAGGCCTATCATGCCCTTATGTCAATCATCAGTCAAAAAGAGTGTGTCTTGTCCTGCTCCTGACATCTGCTCCTGCATTCATTCCATGTTTTGCCTTGTGTGGTAGGTTCTGTGGGTTTTGACTCTGAAAAGTGCAAATCAATCCCAGAACAACAGCAAAGGACGTTGTGAAGATAACCTTGAGGAAACTGGTACAAAAGAATCTATATCCACAGTAAAACGAGTCCTAAATTGACATAACCTGAAAGACCGCTCAGCAAGGAAGAAACCACTGCTCAAAAACCGCCATAAAAAAGTCAGACTACGGTTTGCAACTGCACATGGGGACAAAGATCGTCCTTTTTGGAGAAATGTCCTCTGGTCTGATGAAACAAAAATATAACTGCTTGGCCAAAATGACCATCGTTATGTTTGGAGGAAAAGGGGGACGCTTGCAAGCCGAAGAACACCATCCCAACCGTGTAGCATGGGGGTGGCAGCATCATGTTGTGGGGGTGCTTTGCTGCAGGAGGGACTGGTGCACTTCACAAAATAGTTGGCATCATGAGGATGGAAAATTACATGGATATATTGAAGAAACATCTCAAGACATCAGTCAGGAAGTTAAAGTTTGGTCGCAAACTGGTCTTCCAAATGGATAATGACCCCAAGCATACTTCCAAAGTTGTGGCAAAATGGCTTAAGGACAACACAGTCAAGGTATTGGAGTGAGATTGCCTATTTAACTAGGCAAGTCAGTTAAGAAAAAATTCTTATTTCATTGATGGCCTAGGAGCAGTGGGTTAACTGCCTTGTTTAGGGGCAGAACGACAGATTTTTACCTTGTCAGCTAGGAGATTCGATCTTGCAACCTTTTGGTTATTATTCCAACGCTCTAACCACTAGGCTACCTGCCGCCCTGAAGTTTTTGCATAAGTCGCATCCAGGTATGTCGAGAATGAAAGGCCTAGCGAGGTCATACGTCTGGTGGCCAAAGATGGACCACGACGTGGAAACTGAGGTTAGCCAGTGAGCAGATTGTCAGAGTAACAGGAAGTCACCCCCCACCGCACCATTACATCCATGGGAATGGCCGGAAAAACCATGGACACGACTACATGTGGACTACGCTGGACCTTTCCTAGGAAACATTTTCCTTGTGCTGATTGATTCTAATTCAAAGTGGATGGATGTTTACCCCATGAACACGTCCACATCGTACGCTACGATTGAGAAGTTGAGACAAAGCTTCAGTGTTATGGGATTGCCTCAACTATTGGTTCGTGACAATGCTACTTGTTTTACAAGCACTGCATTCACAAGTTTCATGAAACAAAATGGAATTCAACATGTAACGTCGGCCCCTTTTCACCCATCTTCAAACGGATTAGCAGAATGTGTGGTTCAGACCTTGAAGGAGGGGATGAGGAAGATGCAAGGGCCCATCATTGAAACAAATGTCTCAAGATTCTTGTTTAGCTACAGGATTACTCCTCAAGCTACAACTGGGTTGTCACCTGCAGAAATGTTGATGTCAAGGAGGTTAAGGTCAACCTTGGATCTCATCAGACCAGACCTGAAAGTGAAAATACATCAAAGGCAATGGAATCAAAAATGGAATCATGACAACCAAGCCAAACTCAGAAGTTTCTCACCTGGAGATGATGTCTATACAGAAACTATGGGTTTGGTCCTAAATGGATTCCAGCTACCATTGAGGATTGCTCAGGGCCAGTGTCCTATACTGTGATCATCGGAAATGGACAAAGACTAAGGAGACACGTGGATCAGATCCGAGCTAGAATTCCAGTTCCATCCGGTGATCTGGATCAATGTGTAAACGAGCAGGACAGGACATTGGAACGTTCACCAGAGTTGCAGTTGGACAAACCACCTGAGGCAAACAATGCTCAACTTCCTGAGACCACCAGTCTGGGACGACCTCCTCCTGTGAAGTCTCCACAAAAGGACTTTGTTTCACCATCAAGGGGTGAAGATCTGGTGGCACCAGCTACACCACCTCTGAGACGTTCTATTAGGGAGAGACGTCCGCCAGACTTTTTCCGATCCTAAAGGAGATCATGTTTGAAAAAATAAATATGTAAATAGCATAGCTCAGAATGGAATTAAGTTGTGTTATTAGCTTTAAAGGGGGGGAATGTAGTAACATGGTATATTTATGTTTACCAATAGATGGTGGTATTGACTCAAGACGGGGGTTTGCTTCCCGCTATCCGTAGCCATTTCCTATGTCTGCCTATATAACCGTGATTAACAAAGCTTCAGGTAGCTTCAGCCAGGTGCATTAGCGAATGTTATTCTAAGTTACAATTCAATACTAAACCGTACTTACGTGTCAGGAGTCATCAATCTACATCAGTAGTGATGGGGACTGTTATCAGCAGTGATGGGACCTGTTATCAGTAATGATGGTGCTTGTTATCAGTAGTGATGGGGGCTGTTATCAGTAGTGATGGTGCTTGTTATCAGTAGTGATGGGGGCTGTTATCAGTAGTGATGGAGCTTGTTATCAGTAATGATGGGGCCTGTTATAATTAGTGATGGGGCCTGTTATCATTAGTGATGGAGATTATCAGTAGTGATGGGAACTGTTATCAGTAGTGATGAAGCCTGTTATCAATAGTGATGGAGCCTTTTTTCAGTAGTGATGGGGGCTGTTGCCAGTAGTGACAGGTGCTGTTACCAGTAGTGATGGGGGCTATCAGTAGTGATAGAGAATGATATCAGTAGTGATGGGGGCTGTTTTCAGTAGTGATAGAGAATGATATCAGTAGTGATAGATCCTGTTATGAGTAGGTTTGGGGGCTGTTTTCAGTAGTAATGGAGAATGATATCAGTAGTGATGGGGGCTGTTTTCAGTAGTGATAGAGAATGATATCAGTAGTGATAGATCCTGTAATGAGTAGTGATGGGGGCTGTTTTCAGTAGTGATGGAGAATGATATCAGTAGTGATAGATCCTGTTATGAGTAGTGATGGGAGCTGATTTCAGTAGTGATGGAGATGTTATGAATAGTGGTGGAGCTTTTTAACAGTAGTGAAAGACAAATTCAACTCCATCTTTCATCGAATCATGGCTTATTCATCACAAAACCATTTGATGTTGCCAATTATTTTCATGATTACTTCATTTGCAAAGACGACAAATTTAGGCAGGAAATACCACCAGTGAACAGTGAGCCATTGTATTCCTGCATAAAATAAAAAATAGTAAAAGAAAAGCATTTTCTGGTTCTAACAGCAGACCTATCAGCTTGCTCCCAGCTCTGAGCAAACTGTTGGAAAAAAAATGTGTTTGACCAAATACAATACTTTTTCTGTGTAAACTAATTCACAACAGGCTTCCAGCATGCTTATTGAGAAGGGCACTCAACATGGACTGCACTGAAACAAATGACTGATGATTGGTTGAAAGAAATTAATAATAAGATGATTGTGGGAGCTGTACTGTTAGATTTCAGTTCAGCCTTTGATATTATCAGTGGTGTAAAGTACTTCAGTAAAAATATTTTAAAGTACATCTCTTATGTCGTTTGGGGGGTATCTGTACTTTACATTATTATTTATATTTTTGGCAACTTTTACATTTACTTCACTACATTCCTAAAAAAAAGAATGTACTTTTTACTCCGTACATTTTCTCTGACACCCAAAAGTACTCGTTACATTTTGACAGGAAAATGGTCCAATTCACATACTTATCAAGAGAACATCCCCGCTGATCCCTACTGCCTCTGATCTGGCGGACTGTGTTGGAGTGTGACCCTGGCTATCCGTCAGTAAAAAAATAAAAATAAAATTGTGCCATCTGGTTTGCTAAATATAAGGATTTTTAAATGATTTATACTTTTACTTTGACTTTTGATACTTAAGTACATTTTAGCAATTACATTTACTTTTTATACTTAAGTATATTTAAACCAAATACTTTTAGACTTTTCCTCAAGTGGTGTTTTACTGGCTGACTTTCACTTTTACTTGAGTCATTTTATATTAAGGTATCTTTACTTTACTTTTACTGTATGACAAGTATGACAATTGAGTCCTTTTCCACCATTGGATATTATTGACCACAACCTGTTGTTGAAAAAAACGATGTGTTATGGCTTTTCAATTTCTGCCATACCATGGACTCAGAGCTATCTATCTAATAGAACTCAAAGGGTTTTCTTTAATGGAAGCTTCTATAATGTCAAACCTGTAAAGTGTGATGTTACGCAGGGCAGCTCTCTAGGCCCTCTACTCTTTTCCATTTTTACCAATGACCTGCCACTGGCATTAAACAAAGCATGTGTTTCCATTTATGCTGATGAATTAACCATCTCCACATCAGCAACCAAAGCTAACAAAGTCACTGAAACCCTTAATAAAGAGTTGAAGTCTGTTTTGGAACGGGTCACCAGTAATAAAATGGTCCTGAACATCTCTAAAACTAAGAGCATTGTACTTGGTAAAAATCATTCCCTAAGTTCTAGACCTGAATCTGGTAATGAATGGTGTGGCTGTTGAGGAGACTAAATTACTTGGTGTTACTTTAGATTGTAAACTGTAATGGTCAAAACATATAGATTCAATAGTTGTAAAGATGGGGAGAGGTCTGTCCGTAATAAAGAGATGCTCTGCACACTCCAAAAAGCAAGTCCTGTAGGCTATAGTTTTGTCTTTTCTTGATTATTGTCCAGTCGTGTGGTCGAGTGCTGCAAGGAAAGACCTAGTTATGCGGCAGCTGGCCCAGAACAGAGCGGCACGTCTTGCTAATCATTATAATCAAAGGACTGATATACAGTGCATTCGGAAAGTATTCAGACCCCTTAAATTGTTTTTACGTCACAGCCGTATTCTAAAATGGATTTTTTTTAAATGATCCCCTCATAAATATACACACAATACCCCATAATGACAAAATGCAAAAACAGGTTTTTAGAAATGTTAGCAAATTTAGAAAAAATATATAAATAAATGAAATATCACATTTACGTACGTATTCAGACCCTTTACTCAGTACTTTGTTGAAGCACCTTTGGCAGCGATTACTGCCTTGAGTCTTCGTGGGTATGACGCTACAAGCTTGGCACAGCTGTATTTGGGGAGTTTCTGCCATTTTTCTCTGCAGATCCTCTCAAGCTCTGTCAGGTTGAATGGGGAGCATCGCTACACAGCTATTTCCAGGTCTCTTCAGAGATGTTAGATCGGGTTCAAGTCTGAGCACTCACTGGGCCACTCAAGGACATTCAGAGACTTGTCCCAGAGCCAGACCTGCGTTGTCTTGGCTGTGTGCTTAGGGTCGTTGTCCTGTTGAAAGGTGAACCTTCGTCCCAGTCTGAGGTCCTGAGCGCTCTCGAGCAGGTTTTCATCAAGGATCTCTCTGTATTTTGCTCCGTTCATCTTTCCCTCGATCCTGCCTAGTCTCCCAGTCCCTGTTGTTGAAAAACATCCTCACATTCCCAGGCGGTCTCCCGTCCCAGTACTAACCAACATGTGTGTTCAGGGGGTGTGGACACAAGTATATTTTTTGTTACCCCATTTTCTCCCTTGAATTAGGTCCCTTGATTCATCTCACCATCTTCTCAGTGGGTTCGGGGGATGCGAAGGTTGAGTCATCCGTCCTCCGAAACATGACCCGCCTGGCCGCTGTGGCGGCTGAATCAGAACTATCTTCTCCAGCAGGTCTGTGACCTGAGTGTGGTCCTCCCTCTCTCTATTGTTAAAGACATGAAACCTGTTCTCACAAACATTGATGACTTTCTGACGCTCATCACTCTCTGTCAGGAATGCCCTCCAGCTGATCCGGCCGAGTAAGTAAGATTGTGAAGGGTGAAGCGTCTGGGTGAAGCGTCTGCTCCAAAGTTCTCCTGGATCCACTTCACAGTGTTCCTCTCCTCCTCTGTGAACCTCCCCAGTCTGATCACCAGCAGGAACACATGGGGTCCTGGGACTGACATCTCAATGCTCTCATCCATTTCCCTCTTTATCTCCTGTTCAGACAGTGTTGTATCAATGAGGCCTGGGGTGTCATTTACTGTTATTTTTGTTCCTGGAACATACCTTTCACCTTTCGTGTTTGGTCACAGACTTTGGGGAGGCCTCTGCTTTAAACACGTTTCCTGTTGCACTCTTTCCTGCTCCAGTGTTCCCCACCATAACTATCCTCAGGTCAGAGGGTAGAGACACTATATGAAGTATAAAGAATAACAATGGAGAATAACTCAACAGAGTCGGGGTCAATTCCATTTCAATTCAGTCAATTCAGGGGTACAAATGTCCCAATGAGAAAATTGTTTTCCTTGAAAATGATTTTGTTAGTTATGATAAACAACAATAAACAGACGTTTAATTATCTCGTGAAAAACTAAAGACATCTGATCGTTGTCAAAATATTGTTAGAATGCACATGATTTCATGATTTCTATTGCCTGCTGAGATCTTTACTCAAGTTGTTATTTGTCCCTTGAATGAAAGATGAAGATGATGAAATGACGATTTGCAAGAAAACATAATGTCTCTCCATGCTAGTGACTTTATCTAGTGAATATTATGACTGCATGGAAATAAACCAAGGCTCTGTCAGCATCGACAGCAAAGTACTGAGATGTGTAGCAGTGGGTTCATGGGTTAATCCTTTACACACTACAAGGGTACAAGACCAATCATGTTTTTCCTGTTTATATATTTTTTTAATTGCTGCCTTAAATTCAATTAAATTTGTTTTCCTAGAGATCTACACAACCTACTTTTCAAAGTAAAAGGAAGTTATTAATAATCCCCTCCCCCATTTTCTTTTTAAAAGGTTGTGTAGATTTGTTGGAAAAAAATCGAATTGAATCCTCTTTAGAAGTAATTTTAATGCAGCAAAATGTCCAAAAACAATTTAAGTGTGTGATGAATTTCTATAGCCACTGTACATGTCACAGGTGTGCCAGATGCCCTAATTATTGTGCAGGCATTGGTCCAGGTGCACCTAATTGAGTGTTTGTTAACCTAGAGTCAATTTCTGCGACCCCGCGGAAATCTAATCAAAATCTAAAAATCCCCATCAAAATCCATCAGTTTATGCTAGAGATATGTTCTTGGATGGGTCTCAATCCACCACATCCGCAGATGTCACACTTCTGCATCTGCGGTGAAAGCTGACAGAGCTAGAGTGGTGTTTGTCAGACCATGAGAAAAATCGGTCTTCTCACAAAATTGCCTATAGCGTTTGAATGGTTTGGCCCCTCTATTATGACAAGATGAGACTCTCACAAACACAATGCTATTCTCCGCTTTGCTCTACGACCTCCACAAGAATCTTGGGATTCGTCAGACATCGGTACAGTCAATCTGCCAACTTCTCTCTGTAGCGACAAAACAGTTTGGGCTACACACTAATATGACCCCACTGTGGAAAGGTGAGACTCTCATTAACACCTACATGTCGTTTGCTCTAGGACCCCAACAGGCCTCACAAGACTCATCTGAATGTCCCCCGGTACCATTTTTAAAAAATGTATGGAAGTCTATATGGAGACATTTCAGTGCCAAAAATAAGGGGTTAAATACATATATTTCTCAAATGTAGGACAGACACTTCAGAACAAACTTCCTTTAGATGTGTGTGGGGGGGACAATCCATGTTACATGTTGTGAATCTGTTATTCTATGTGTTTTTTATGGGCTAATAGCATTGAGGACAAATTATATTGTTCCTCAAATAAGTTTTTTATTTATTTATTTTGAGACTTCAAGGGGTCTTAAAATTGCTAATAAAATAGCTTGATGTTTCTTGGAATGACCTCCTTTAAACAATTCCATATGTTAGCTTAGTTTAACCCCCCTGTAGAGGGTTAAACATTGTTTGAGCTACAGACTTTTGGATTTGTCTATTTCTTCTGCATCTGTAGATTTAACCATTGGTCTGTGTAATTAATGATTTAAGGAGAGTGAGGACAGGTGTGGAGGCTGAACAGTGATTAGTAGCACCTGATGCTTGTTGAGGAGCTGCGTTCAAGGCAACTAGAGTAAGTATTGGACGCAGGCGTGGAGGCTGATTGGCAATTAGTAGCAGCTGGTGCTTGTTGAGTTGATGGGGAGCTGAGTTCAGTGCAACTAGTTCAAGTCTGGTCCACTCTCCTGAATTTGTGTTAATTCTTCTCACCATCAAGTCTGTCTATCAGCATACTGAGCACAGCCCTTTTATAGCTCAAAGAACAACGTTTTTTATTTTTATTATTTAACCTTTATTTCGCTAGGCAGCTCAGTTAAGAAGAAATTCTTATTTAGAAATGTTGAAACTGTTCATTACTGTTCACAAAACAATGTCCATACAGGCTAGAACACTTTACAATGTGAGACGATACCGGTAGCTTCTAGCTTTAATTGTAGGCTAACTTTCCTTGCTAGCTTACAGCTGAATTCACTACCCCTAGTACTTTGTTTGTGATAGTATGCACACCATAATGCAAAATATGTTGATTTGAAAGCTGATTGCCACCAAAAACGTTATTAATAACCAATGTGAATCAATATAAGCAACATAATAACAACATACCCATCAAAATACATCAGTTTAAATAATATCCAAATTGATGAGTTTTCTAAATGAGATATTGTAAACTTTTTCCGAACTAATCTACATGAAGAACTTCTCAGCTTAATTAAAGTTTAATTCCCAAATAGCCTATACAGGTTTGATTTATCATTAAATTGATCAATCAGTAAAATGTGGGTTTTGCAAAACCCATTCAGTAATCCAGTACTGACAGAAGTCCTGCCCCAAGCGGGATTCCCATGTGGCTTGGGAGAAGTGTACCACAGTGTTGAATGTTCCCAACATTTGATCTACTGTTTACACATATGATATCCAATCAATGGAGATTGCATGGATTATCGTTTCATTCAATTGAATAAGTTAAATTGTTGAACATACCTTAATGTTCTTCCAATCAAATGAGACACGCTAGGGGTCAGATTATTATTTAATTTTTTAAACGTTCCCAACGTAAACGGACATTTTCTCTGGCCCAGATCGTAGAATATGCATACAATTTACAGATTAGGATAGAAAACACTCCAAAGTTTCCAAAACTGTCAAAATATTGTCTGTGAGTATAACAATACTTATTCTGCAGGCAAAAACCTGAGAAAATATAACCCGGAAGTGATCTTTTTTTTATTTTTTTATCTGTGTTTCCTGGACCGTCTATCCTCTATTTAAAGGAGTATCAACCAGATTAATTTTCCAATGGCTTCCTCAGGCTGTGACCAGGCTTTAGACATAGTTTCAAGCTTTTATTTTTAAAAATGAGCGAGATGTTTCATAAGTAGTCAGGTGTCCTCTGAATGTTTCCTGCACGCGAGACAGGGGCTCCCCATTTTCCTTTTCTCTCTTATAGAATAGGTTATGGTTCGGTTGAAATATTATCGATTATGTTTGTTAAAAACAACCTGAGGATTGATTATAAAAAACATTTGACATGTTTCTACGAACATTACGGAAACTTTTTGGAGTTTTCGTCGAATCGAACAAGGCTTTGGTTTTCTGAACATAACGCACAACCCAAATGGCATTTTTTTGTTATAAAAGTCATATTTATCGAACAAAAATAACATTTGTTGTGTAACGGTGAGTCTCATGAGTGCAAACATCCGAAGATTATTAAAGGTAAGCGATTAATTTTATTGCTTTTCTGACTTTCGTGACCATGCTAATTTGGGGCTATTTGTTGAAGCATTGATTGATACACTCACAAAAGCTTGGATTGCTTTCGCTGCAAAGCATATTTTCAAAATCTGACACGATAGGTGGATTAACAATAAGCTAAGCTGTGTTTTGGTATATTTCACTTGTGATTGCATGATTAAAAATATTTGTAGTAATATTTTTGAATTTGGCGCCCTGCAATTCAGCGGTTGTTTAGGAAAATGATCCCGCTAACGGGATCCATAGCGCAGTGAAGTTAAACTAGATGATAGGAACACTGTGGACAATTTTCAGCAAGTTTCAACCATGAAATAAAAATAAAAACTTTTCCATAAACAAGCTTAACTTCTTATGGCTGAAGGGGCAGTATTGAGTAGCTTGGATGAAAGGTGCACAGAGGTGCCCATATTAAATGGCCTGCTACTCAGTCCCAGTTGCTAATATATGCATATTACTATTAGTATTGGATAGAAAACACACTGTCGTTTCTAAAACTGTTTAAATTATGTCTGTGAGTATAACAGAACTCATATGGCAGGCAAAAACCTGAGAAGTTCCACTTCCTGTTTATATTTTTTCTGGGGGTGCCAAATTTTCAACCAAGGTCCCATTGAAATCATAGCGAGATATTCCACTAGATGTCAACAGTCAATGGAACTTTGTCTGATGAATCTATTGTGAAGGGGGACCGAAGGAGACAGGAATTAGTGACCACTGCCAGGAGGTGATCACGCATTGAACACGCGCGTTCACGTGATAGGCAGCTCCGTTCCTTCGGTCAACTGAAGTCGATGAAATTCTCCGGTTGGAACGTTATTCGAGATGTATGTTAACAAAGGCTTTTCAAGAGTCCTTCAGTAGAGTCAAGAGGGGAAAGGGAGAAAGATATTTATGGAGGGGTCATAAACCTTAGCCTGTGGGTAACGTCATGAGAGTCCCCTCATGTTGGGTTCAATCTTGCGATTAACCTGCACGTTGCAAACCAACATTAAAATGACTGTGGGTTGACCTGGTTGTGGACCATTGGACCAACCCCCTTTCCTTTGTGATACCAGCCATCATGTCGGCTCCGTCCACCAGGGACGTTTTCTGTATGACATAATTTGCATTCTTCATTCTGGGGCCCGTAATGTACTAGTTACATAGGTGGGGCCGGTAATGTACTAGTTACATAGGTGGGGCCTTAATGTACTAGTTACATAGATGGGGACATAATGTACTAGTTACATAGGTGGGGCCCATAATGACCTAGTTAAATAGATGGGGCCCATAATGTACTAGTTACATAGGTGGGGCCATAATGTACTAGTTACATAGGTGGGGCCATAATGTACTAGTTACATAGGTGGGGACATAATGCACTAGTTACATAGGTGGGGGCCATAATGTACTAGTTACATAGATGGGGCCCATAATGTACTAGTTACATAGGTGGTGCCATAATGTACTAGTTACATAGGTGGGGACATAATGTACTAGTTACATAGGTGGGGACATAATGTATTAGTTACATAGGTGGGGACATAATGTACTAGTTACATAGGTGGGGACATAATGTATTAGTTACATAGGTGGGGACATAATGTACTAGTTACATAGGTGGTGCCATAATGTACTAGTTACATAGGTGGGGACATAATGTATTAGTTACATAGGTGGGGCCCATAATGTACTAGTTACATAGGTGGGGCCATAATGTACTAGTTACATAGGTGGTGCCCGTAATGTACTAGTTACATAGGTGGGGCCCATAATGTACTAGTTACATAGGTGGTGCCATAATGTACTAGTTACATAGGTGGGGCCCATAATGTACTAGTTACATAGGTGGGGCCCGTAATGTACTAGTTACATAGGTGGGGCCATAATGTACTAGTTACATAGGTGGGGCCCATAATGTACTAGTTACATAGGTGGGGCCCATAATGTACTAGTTACATAGGTGGGGCCATAATGTACTAGTTACATAGGTGGTGCCATAATGTACTAGTTACATAGGTGGTGCCATAATGTACTAGTTACATAGGTGGTGCCATAATGTACTAGTTACATAGGTGGGCCCGTAATGTACTAGTTACATAGGTGGGCCCGTAATGTACTAGTTACATAGGTGGGCCCATAATGTACTAGTTACATAGGTGGGGCCTTAATGTACTAGTTACATAGGTGGGGCCCGTAATGTACTAGTTACATAGGTGGGGCCATAATGTACTAGTTACATAGGTGGGGCCCATAATGTACTAGTTACATAGGTGGGGCCCATAATGTACTAGTTACATAGGTGGGGCCCATAATGTATTAGTTACATAGGTGGGGCCATAATGTACTAGTTACATAGGTGGGGCCATAATGTACTAGTTACATAGGTGGGGCCCATAATGTACTAGTTACATAGGTGGGGCCATAATGTACTAGTTACATAGGTGGGGCCATAATGTACTAGTTACATAGGTGGGGCCCGTAATGCACTAGTTACATAGGTGGGGCCCGTAATGTACTAGTTACATAGGTGGGGCCCATAATGTACTAGTTACATAGGTGGGGCCATAATGTACTAGTTACATAGGTGGGGCCATAATGTACTAGTTACATAGGTGGGGCCCGTAATGTACTAGTTACATAGGTGGGGCCCGTAATGTACTAGTTACATAGGTGGGGCCATAATGTACTAGTTACATAGGTGGGGCCATAATGTACTAGTTACATAGGTGGGGCCCGTAATGTACTAGTTACATAGGTGGGGCCCATAATGTACTAGTTACATAGGTGGTGCCATAATGTACTAGTTACATAGGTGGGGCCCATAATGTACTAGTTACATAGGTGGGGCCATAATGTACTAGTTACATAGGTGGTGCCATAATGTACTAGTTACATAGATGGGGCCATAATGCACTAGTTACATGGGTGGGGTCCGTAATGTACTAGTTACATAGGTGGGGCCCGTAATGTACTAGTTACATAGGTGGGGCCATAATGTACTAGTTACATAGGTGGGGCCATAATGTACTAGTTACATAGGTGGGGCCATAATGTACTAGTTACATGGGTGGGGCCATAATGTACTAGTTACATAGGTGGGGCCATAATGTACTAGTTACATAGGTGGGGACATAATGTACTAGTTACATAGGTGGTGCCATAATGTACTAGTTACATAGGTGGTGCCATAATGTACTAGTTACATAGGTGGGGCCGTAATGTACTAGTTACATAGGTGGTGCCATAATGTACTAGTTACATAGGTGGTGCCATAATGTACTAGTTACATAGGTGGGGCCATAATGTACTAGTTACATAGGTGGGGCCCATAATGTACTAGTTACATAGGTGGGGCCCATAATGTACTAGTTACATAGGTGGGGCCGGTAATGTACTAGTTACATAGGTGGGGCCATAATGTACTAGTTACATAGGTGGTGCCATAATGTACTAGTTACATAGGTGGGGCCCATAATGTACTAGTTACATAGGTGGGGCCCGTAATGTACTAGTTACATAGGTGGGGCCATAATGTACTAGTTACATAGGTGGGGCCCATAATGTACTAGTTACATAGGTGGGGCCCGTAATGTACTAGTTACATAGGTGGGGCCATAATGTACTAGTTACATAGGTGGGGCCATAATGTACTAGTTACATAGGTGGGGCCCATAATGTACTAGTTACATAGGTGGGGCCATAATGTACTAGTTACATAGATGGGGCCCATAATGTACTAGTTACATGGGTGGGGCCCGTAATGTACTAGTTACATAGGTGGGGCCATAATGTACTAGTTACATAGATGGGGCCCATAATGTACTAGTTACATAGGTGGGGCCCATAATGTACTAGTTACATAGGTGGGGCCATAATGTACTAGTTACATAGGTGGGGCCCATAATGTACTAGTTACATAGGTGGGGCCCGTAATGTACTAGTTACATAGGTGGGGCCCGTAATGTACTAGTTACATAGGTGGTGCCCGTAATGTACTAGTTACATAGGTGGGGCCATAATGTACTAGTTACATAGGTGGGGCCCATAATGTACTAGTTACATAGGTGGGGCCATAATGTACTAGTTACATAGGTGGGGCCATAATGTACTAGTTACATAGGTGGGGCCATAATGTACTAGTTACATAGGTGGTGCCCGTAATGTACTAGTTACATAGGTGGGGCCATAATGTATTAGTTACATAGGTGGGGCCCGTAATGTACTAGTTACATAGGTGGGGCCATAATGTACTAGTTACATAGGTGGGGCCATAATGTACTAGTTACATAGGTGGGGCCCATAATGTACTAGTTACATAGGTGGGGCCCGTAATGTACTAGTTACATAGGTGGGGCCCGTAATGTACTAGTTACATAGGTGGGGCCCGTAATGTACTAGTTACATAGGTGGGGCCATAATGTACTAGTTACATAGGTGGGGCCCATAATGACCTAGTTACATAGGTGGGGCCCATGAAGACAATACATCTCTTGGCACTGAATAGATTCATACTATAGTCAGACAGGAAGAAATTCTTTAACTTCTCCAGCAAACCAACACTGGAATGAATGTAGTCCAACAAGAAAGACAGAAGAGAAAACTCCTTACAACACCGTTCAATTGAAATGGGACACCTTTCCCTTATCCAGATTGACATTCCTCTAAACTGTGAAGTAAAAGTGAGTTTAACATCATCACTCCCTTGTTCCAGCTTAATCTGTTCACTATCACATAGAGACAGATCAGATTCTTGCAAAAAGCATTAAGGCTTTTCAGATATATACTTTCTTGTGCCAAACTTTTAGGACGCTATAGAGAGAAGTAGGCAAAAATTAAAACAATTTCAAAAATGTAAAAAAATAGTAAAATAAAGAAAAACCCTTAAATGAGTAGGTGTGTCCAAACTTTTGACTGGTACTGTATATCAGCTTCATATCAAAATGTTGAAAATAGCATGAGATTAGCTGGGTACGTCTCACGTTACTGTGTCCGGTTACATATCTATCGCCATAGGATGGTGGGAAATCCTGCCTAAAATGTAATTTGCTCATCAGAGTGTCTGTTATATTCCTGTGGAAGGATACGCCCGACTGTCTCGACTACAACACTGCCCCCAGGTGACATGGTAGTGCCCTGTGTTTTGGTTGATCATGTCACATGACCTGGATTTTAACTTTTATTTAAAGCCTTTTCCGGAAATAAGAATTAGACCAAAACTTTAAGGAATTGTCTGAAGATGGTCCTGAACCATCTGACATAAAAGAAAAAGGGGACAGTTTGATGAAAAATAGTTAAGTAAAGGTTAATATCCAGGTCATGTGACATAATCAACCAAAACACATGACCTCATGATGTATTCTCATCATGTTGGTAGTTCGGGACCGCTGAGTTAAAATGAACCTTATAAAATGAACCTTAAAATTAAGTTATTTGAATAGAGCTTTGTATTGGTTGATTCTGATACCTCCCAAGTGGGAAACTCCAACTCTTCCACCTAGGTTAGCAAGTGGGAAATGTCTGAGTTCCCAACATGATGTGAAGTCGGCGTTAGACATGGGGAATTGCCAAAGTAAACTTTTCAGATTCCACAGAAAAGTATGCATCCTTCCAGTAATTGACAATAAAATGTGGACTTTATTTAGAAATCTACTATATAATGTTGATACATTCTCTGTAACAAGGTTTTGGTATTCTCTGAAACACTGAAAGTCTATCTGTAAATGTTGATATTACTAATATTGTATCCTAAATGTATATATTGACATAATGTAAAAATACTCACACTGTATATGTATAGACCAAGCTGTAGATTTAGAATTAAACTAAACAGAGCTTGTTATAAGTAGTAATGGGGCTTGATCAGTTGCAACAGTTTTATGATGCAGTCTGCTGTAAATGGGCCTGTCCTTTACCTTACTTACTGTATATCTTGTGAAAGTTGTATGGTGCTGCTGTAAATGGGCCTGTCCTTAACCTTACTTACTGTATGTCTTGTGAAAGGATGAAAAAGTATGAATATATGAATCAAAATGTGAATATGTTGGTAAGACGTTTTAGAAAAGTGATAATTCCCTCGAAGCCGGTGCTTGGAAATATAGGCACGGTTTGCAACACCAGTGGCACCGTTTGCAACACCTATCACCCCTAACACCTAACACCCCTAACACCTAACACCTAACACCTAACACCCCTAACACCTAACACCCCTAACACCTAACACCCCTAACACCCCTAACACCTAACACCCCGAACACCTAACACCCCTAACACCTAACACCCCTAACACCTAACACCTAACACCTAACACCTAACACCTAACACCTAACACCCCTAACACCTAACACCTAACACCCCTAACACCTAACACCTAACACCTAACACCTAACACCTAACACCTAACACCCCTAACACCTAACACCCCTAACACCTAACACCTAACACCTAACACCCCTAACACCTAACACCTAACACCCCTAACACCTAACACCTAACACCTAACACCTAACACCTAACACCTAACACCCCTAACACCCCTAACACCTAACACCCCGAACACCTAACACCCCTAACACCTAACACCCCTAACACCTAACACCTAACACCTAACACCTAACACCTAACACCTAACACCCCTAACACCTAACACCCCTAACACCTAACACCCCTAACACCCCTAACACCCCTAACACCTAACACCCCTAACACCTAACACCTAACACCTAACACACCTAACACCCCTAACACCTAACACCGTGCCAATAACACTCGTTTGTCACTTAATTAGAATTTTCTACTCAGCATTTTGACTCAGGGCTCGCAGGACAGGCAGAGGGTGAATTCTGATTCTGATTGGGTGTCGCTGTAATCAACCCCCTGACAACTTAACCCTGTCTGTCTGCCCAGAATCAGAAGGTAGACCACATCTCTGATGAAATGAAATGTGCCTGACACCTTTAGGGGAAAAGTTTTTTTTTTACAGCATTTTAAAATGTAACTATGTAGTTGTCTAGCCTGGTCCCAGATCTATTTGTGGTCTTTCCAACTCCATTGATCACTACATACTGTAGTTGTTTTGCCTGGTCCCAGATCTATTTGTGGTCTTTCCAACTCCATTGATCACTATCAAGCCATGACAATGAGTGAGAAGGAGTTGTAATGATAGCACAAACAGACTGGCACTCAGGGTATTAGTTGCCTAGTTTTTCTAATGTAATTGTTGTACATCATTTAGTTAGTAAGGTAGTTAAGCTGAATAGTCACTGTTAGTATAGTTGCATGAATCTGTTAATTGTTGTCGCCTGCTGAGAGGTGAAGCTATCAGCTGGACTTCACAGGTAACTGACAAAATAAAGGGAACACCAACATAATGAGTCTTAATAGGGCGTTGGGCACCACGAGACTCCAGATCTGCTTCAATGCTCCTTGGCATAGATTTGACAACTGTCCCATCCCTCTTATCATGTTGGTGTTTTGTTGAAGGTGATGGAAAGAGCCGTCTCAGGCGCCGCTCCAGAATCTCCCACTAGTGTTCAACTGGGTTTAGATCGCGGGACGGCCATGGCATATGGTTTACATAGTTTAATGATCATCAAGTCATTCAGTAACCACTCATGCCCTGTGGATGGGGGCATTATCATCCTGGAAGAGACCTCTCATGCCCTGTGGATGGGGGCATTATCAGCCAGGAAGAGACCACTCATGCCCTGTGGATGGGGGCATTATCATCCTGGAAGAGACCACTCATGCCCTGTGGATGGGGGCATTATCATCCTGGAAGAGACCACTCATGCCCTGTGGATGGGGGCATTATCATCCTGGAAGAGACCACTCATACCCTGTGGATGGGGGCATTATCATCCTGGAAGAGACCACTCCCGTCAGGATAGACATTATTCACCACAGGTTGAAGGTGATCACTCAGAATGGCTGTGTATTTACTGGTGTTTACCTTTGTCTCTAAGTGGTTGAGTGGACATAAACGATGCCAGGAAAAAGCACCCCACACCATAACAGAGCTGCCAGATCCCTCATTTACACAAGTGTTTCCTTTATTTTGGTAGATACCTGAACATTTCGAGTTAAGTTTCATTTCCCCTTGTAACTAGTCATTTAAAGCCAATGAGTGTTGCTAGGCAAAAATAATTCAAATCAGGACAGGCAGAGTCTGAAATCTGATTGGGTGTTGCTATTATCAAGCTCCTCCTGACAACTCAACATTGGCTGTCTGCCCAGAGACTCAAAGCCCACAGCTCTGAGTAAAATGACATGTGAAACACAGACACCATCTTCAGGGGGAAAGGTTGAATGAAATAAAAATGCTTTAGGAAATGTAAGTATAAAGTTGCCTAGCCTGGTCCCAGATCTGTTGGTACTCTTTTACAACTACTGCTCAGTGGCACCCTCAGCAGGGTCTGAAAGAAACTTTTTGGGACCCAAATCAGGCATCTATCTTACTCCAGCTGTGTTAGGTTAACTCAGTCTCTACCTGAGGCTCAACCTCTGTCCCTACAGTAGACCTACACCAGTGGATATCAACCAGGACTCTGTCCCTACAGTAGACCTATACCAGTGGTTCTCAACCAGGACTCTGTCCCTACAGTAGACCTCCACCAGTGGATATCAACCAGGACTCTGTCCCTACAGTAGACCTCCACCAGTGGTTCTCAACCAGGACTCTGTCCCTGCAGTAGACCTACACCAGTGGATATCAACCAGGACTCTGTCCCTACAGTAGACCTACACCAGTGGATATCAACTAGGACTCTGTCCCTACAGTAGACCTCCACCAGTGGATATCAACCAGGACTCTGTCCCTACAGTAGACCTACACCAGTGGATATCAACCAGGACTCTGTCTCTACAGTAGACCTACACCAGTGGATATCAACCAGGACTCTGTCCCTACAGTAGACCTCCACCAGTGGTTCTCAACCAGGACTCTGTCTCTACAGTAGACCTACACCAGTGGATATCAACCAGGACTCTGTCCCTACAGTAGACCTACACCAGTGGATATCAACCAGGACTCTGTCCCTACAGTAGACCTACACCAGTGGATATCAACCAGGACTCTGTTCCTACAGTAGACCTACACCAGTGGATATCAACCAGGACTCTGTCCCTACAGTAGACCTACACCAGTGGTTCTCAACCAGGACTCTGTCCCTACAGTAGACCTACACCAGTGGATATCAACCAGGACTCTGTCCCTACAGTAGACCTACACCAGTGGATATCAACCAGGACTCTGTCCCTACAGTAGACCTACACCAGTGGATATCAAACAGGACTCTGTCCCTACAGTAGACCTCCACCAGTGGATAACAACCAGGACTCTGTCCCTACAGTAGACCAGAGTGTTGTGTTCAAGGTAACCACTAGAGGGACCCATCAGGCCAGAGGGTGTTGTGTTCAAGGTCACCACTAGAGGGACCCATCAGACCAGAGGGTGTTGTGTTCAAGGTCACCACTAGAGGGACCCATCAGACCAGAGGGTGTTGTGTTCAAGGTCACCACTAGAGGGACCCATCAGACCAGAGGGTGTTGTGTTCAAGGTCACCACTAGAGGGACCCATCAGACCAGAGGGTGTTGTGTTCAAGGTCACCACTAGAGGGACCCATCAGACCAGAGTGTTGTGTTCAAGGTAACCACTAGAGGGACCCATCAGACCAGAGAGTGTTGTGTTCAAGGTCACCACTAGAGGGACCCATCAGACCAGAGAGTTGTGTTCAAGGTCACCACTAGAGGGACCCATCAGACCAGAGAGTGTTGTGTTCAAGGTCATCACTCAAGGGACCCATCAGACCAGAGAGTGTTGTGTTCAAGGTCACCCCTAGAGGGACAATCAGACCAGAGGGTTGTGTTCAAGGTCACCACTAGAGGGACCCATCAGACCAGAGGGTTGTGTTCAAGGTCACCACTAGAGGGACCCATCAGACCAGAGTGTTGTGTTCAAGGTCACCACTAGAGGGACCCATCAGACCAGAGAGTTGTGTTCAAGGTCACCACTAGAGGGACCCATCAGACCAGAGTGTTGTGTTCAAGGTCACCACTAGAGGGACCCATCTGATCAGAGTGTTGTGTTCAAGGTCACCACTAGAGGGACCATCAGACCAGAGTGTTGTGTTCAAGGTCACCACTAGAGGGACCCATCAGACCAGAGAGTGTTGTGTTCAAGGTCACCACTAGAGGGACCATCAGACCAGAGTGTTGTGTTCAAGGTCCCAACTAGAGGGACCCATCAGACCAGAGTGTTGTGTTCAAGGTCACCACTAGAGGGACCCATCAGACCAGAGTGTTGTGTTCAAGGCCACCACTAGAGGGACCCATCAGACCAGAGTGTTGTGTTCAAGGTCACCACTAGAGGGACCCATCAGACCATAGTGTTGTGTTCAAGGTCACCACTAGAGGGACCCATCAGACCAGAGTGTTGTGTTCAAGGTAACCACTAGAGGGACCCATCAGACCAGAGAGTGTTAGGTTCAAGGTCACCACTAGAGGGACCCATCAGACCAGAGAGTGTTGTGTTCAAGGTCACCACTAGAGGGACCCATCAGACCAGAGTGTTGTGTTCAAGGTCTCCACTAGAGGGACCCATCAGACCAGATAGTGTTGTGTTCAAGGTCACCACTAGAGGGACCCATCAGACCAAATCAGAAAAAGAGCGAAAGAACAATGATGAGTTCAGTTGTTATATAGTATTTATTATAAACTCCTCACAATATCTTGAATATATTTTCATAAATGTTTTTCCTTCAAAAATAATTTTTTGTAAAAACAAAAAACAGTCTGACCTAAACAAGTGACAGAGAAGTTTACACTACTGTTTGTTTGGAGATATTTTCAGAAAAAATGGATTCTTCACCCGAATTTGAATCTTTAGTTGCTTTCCCCTCCCTATAAGAAATCAAGAAATCATGGCTGTGGTTACAATCAGTGAAATGCATCCTGCTGCCAAACCTAATTATAATTGCTACTGATGTTGTCAGCAACTCAATTGGTGACACAAGCTCTGCTGTTCCAGCGATTAAAAAACAAGTTCCTGCCTTTGCTACGGCTTTCCCTAACGTTTCAATCTTTCTCCAACTGTCTGTCTGTTCTTGGGCTCTCAGAGCTTCCTGATACATCCCACTGGTGTAGTACTGTCCTCCATTCTCCTCCACCATCTCCTCTATCATCTCACTGGTGTAGTACTGTCCTCCATTCCCCTCCACCATCTCCTCTATCATCCCACTGGTGTAGTACTGTCCTAACTTCCCCTCCACCATCTCCTCTATCATCTCACTGGTGTAGTACTGTCCTCCATTCCCCTCCACCATCTCCTCTATCATCTCACTGGTGTAGTACTGTCCTCCATTCTCCTCCACCATCTCCTCTATCATCTCACTGGTGTAGTACTGTCCTCCATTCCCCTCCACCATCTCCTCTATCATCTCACTGGTGTAGTACTGTCCTCCATTCTCCTCCACCATCTCCTCTATCATCTCACTGGTGTAGTACTGTCCTCCATTCTCCTCCACCATCTCCTCTATCATTTCACTGGTGTAGTACTGTCCTCCATTCCCCTCCACCATCTCCTCTATCATCTCACTGGTGTAGTACTGTCCTCCATTCTCCTCCACCATCTCCTCTATCATATCACTGGTGTAGTACTGTCCTCCATTCCCCTCCACCATGTCCTCTATCATCTCACTGGTGTAGTACTGTCCTCCATTCTCCTCCACCATCTCCTCTATCATCTCACTGGTGTAGTACTGTCCTCCATTCCCCTCCACCATCTCCTCTATTATCTCACTGGTGTAATACTGTCCTCCATTCCCCTTCACCATCTCCTCTATCATCTCAGCAGCTCTGTGTCCTGAGAGCGATCTTTTGTGTGGTTGTTGAGAGAGTGATTTCTAAAGCCACAGATGTTTATAAGATCCTGAAGCTCATAATTTTCTCCCACAATCTTTGACTGATTACCATTTAACTGATCTTCACCAGTGAATAATAGAATAGTATATTTTGAAGGCTGCCCTGAATCTGTAAACCAAACATGAAAAGTAAAAATTACAATGCAAGCCATTGGTTTTAAAATTAAGAGAAATTCTAGAATAGTATATTTTGAGGCTTCTTCTCCAAAGTTCTCCTGGATCCACTTCACAGTGTTCCTCTCTTCGTCTGTGAACTTTGTCAGTCTGATCACCAGCAGCAACGTGTCCTGGCTTGTCTATACATCCATCTCACTCTTCATTGCCTTGTGTCAAAGAGACCAGGGCCCGGTTTCCTAAAAAGCTATGTTCATTGTTAGAACCTTTCACAGGAGCATTGTTAAATCTCTGAGCTGTGGTGACTGCAACTGTGCTGTTAGACTGTACATTCTTAAAATCAGAGCCTTTCTAGTTCAGAGTGCACACTGGACGATCTAGGCGATGAGTAGGGTTGATCCGAACATTCTGACCTCACAACTGCAGTCAAGCACCCAAGCTAGCTGGCTAACATTGGCTAGCTACTTCCAGACACATAATGAGAGAACACCCCACTCTGACCATTTTACCCACCCCAGCAGAGCTGGTTAGGCTGTTTTTATATTATCGAGAGCGTTGGTGACTGTAACTGTGCTGCTGGCAACAATTTAATTTCGCATATTTGCCGACAACGGCCATATTCAATGGGTGTTGAGCGTTCGTAAATGCATAAGTTATTTTGCTCTCTCTGGCACACTGAGACTAGAGTGCTCTGAAATCGGAGTAGATTGCCAGACTGAATTTACGAATGCACCCGAAATGTTTACTTCCATAGTGGAGTCTTTTGTTAAGACATGTAGATAGGTAAACAATGAACCATAATCGCAAATCATGACGTTACTACCCTGCATGAATCTGCAGGTAGCTAACCAACCAGGTTCAATGTTAGCTAGCTAATATTAGGCTATAGCTAGCCAAGTAAATGCCTCTTTCTGTCAAAATTAGAAACGTGTATTATCTGAAAATGTAGCTAGCTAGACAATTTTACAAGTATACATCATTCATGGTTGGACGCGTCTCCTGTCGGATGCCATGGTTGCCCTTAGTTTGAAAATGTAATCCGGTGACAGGTGTTTTCCCCATCTCCTTAGCTATCATACTTTAATTCCACTGATTTCAAAACTAAGTCCTCCAGAAAGTGGAGAGCAACACTAATGCAGTTTTAAAACCTCTTGAAGCTAGGGTGCAGAATTTTTATGTTTGGAAAAATAACGTTCCCAATGTAAGCTGCCTATTTCTCAGGTCCAGATACTAGAATATGCATATAATTGACAGAGTAGGATAGAAAACACTCTAAAGTTTCCAAAACTGTCAAAATATTGTCTGTGAGTATAACAGAACTGATTTTGCAGGCGAAAACCTGAGGCAGTCCAACCCGGAAGTGACTTTTATTTTGAAAAATCACTGTTCCATTGCCTGCCTTTCGTCCACTTAAAGGGATATCAACCAGATTCCTTTTCCAATGGGTGTGAACAGTCTTTAGACATAGTTTCAAGCTTTTATTCTGAAAAATTTGCGAGATTTATCAAAACGCGTCAGTGGATAGATGGATGTCCTTACATTAGTTCATGTTCTCGACACTGGTTGCTCGACATTTTCTTTCTCTCCAGTATTGAATAGTTTACAGTCCGGTTGAAATATTACCGATTATTGACATTGCTGCTAGGTGTTCTTAATGTTTTGTCTAGTGATTGATAAACTCACACAAACGCTTGGATTGCTTTCACTGTAAACGCTTATTTTCAAAATCTGACACGACAGGTGGATTAACAACAAGCTAAGCTGTGTTTTGCTATATTGCACTTGTGATTTCATGAATATAAATATTTGTAGCAATTTTTTTGAAATATGGAGCTCTGCAATTCAGTGGTTGTTTACGAAAATGATCCCTCTAAAGGGATCCGTGAGTCAAGAAGTTTTAATACACAATACATTTGTTTTTTAAACACGTTAGACAGGATTACCTGTCTAACGTTGGCTTTCTTTGGTGGAAGGAGAGGAGGACCAAAATTCAGCGTGGTACGTATCCATAATATATTTTTAAAAGAATGAATACAAAATACAAAAGAATAAGAGAATCAAAATGAAAAACCGAAACAGTCCTGAATGGTGAAAACACTGAAACGAAAAACAGGAAACATTCACCCACAAAACACAATAGAAAACAGGCTACCTAAATATGGCTTCCAATCAGAGACAACGACTGACACCTGCCTCTGATTGAGAACCATACTAGGCCAAACACATAGAAATATAACATACAGAACAAAACATAGAAAAACAACATAGAATGCCCACCCCAACTCACGCCCTGACCAAACTAAAATAAAGACATAAAAAAGGAACTAAGGTCAGAACGTGACACATACTGACCAGCTCAAATAGACAGAAGCATGCTAAATGGCAGACCAATCCAAACTTATCTCTCGGTATGTCCAGCCCACTCATTATCTCAGCCAACCATGGCTAGCGGGAAGGTTGCCAACTTTTTCTTTGGCTAAACCCACTAGGCTCGTAATTTAACAATTGTATTCGTATTTACAGATGGCATACAAGTTTGTTATTAAGGCACATGAAAGTTCACATGTTCCAGAAGGCATTTCGGCCAAAAAATGCATTTTAATAAATGCAGGGAGGGAGAACACAGACCAGGGAGGGAGCACACAGACCAGGGAGGGAGAACACAGACCAGGGAGGGAGAACACAGACCAGGGAGGGAGCACACAGACCAGGGAGGGAGAACATAGACCAGGGAGGGAGAACACAGACCAGGGAGGGAGAACACAGATCAGGGAGGGAGAACACAGATCAGGGAGGGAGAACACAGATCAGGGAGGGAGAACACAGACCAGGGAGGGAGAACACAGACCAGGGAGGGAGAACACAGACCAGGGAGGGAGAACACAGACCAGGGAGGGAGAACACAGACCAGGGAGGGAGAACACAGACCAGGGAGGGAGAACACAGACCAGGGAGGGAGGATAGAGGGAGAACACATATTATCCCTGAGCCTCTGAATGATAAACATGTTATATAACTGATCATATTAGAAAGTGATGAACAATCCCTGATGGTTGTCATTGTACAGTATTAATCTTCTGCTACTACTTGACATTAAGATGAGGAAGAGAGTGGTTCTTCACACTGCCACCTCTTCCTCATCTTTACTTTACTGAGAATCTTGAAAATGTTCAACTACATCTTCAACCACCTCTTTTGCAAGTACAGCAATTCCAACTGGAATTGCTGCTGGTCCTGCTAATACCGCTGTGACAACAGTTGCTACCAATCCCACAACTTTTCCCGGTAGGTCCTTTGATTTATTCATCCTCATCTCCTCCCGTTTCTTCCTCTCCTCCTCTCTCCCCTTCTCTTCCTGTTTCTCCCTCTCCTCCTGTTCTCTCTCCTTCTTCTCCTGTTTCTTCCTCTCCTCCTCCTTTTCGATCTTCCTCTGAACCTCCTGGTACATCTCGTTGGTGTAGTGTTTTCCTCCATTCTTCATCACCATCTCATCTATCTTCTTTAGCAGCTCTGTGACCTGAGTGTTGTCATTCTTCTTTTTATTATTGAAGACATGGTTTCTGCCCTTAAAGACCTTGACGAGTTTCATAAGCTCCTCACTATCCATTAGAAAGTCCAACAATGATATGTCCTCCAGCTGGTCTCCATGAGTGAACAGAATGATGGTGTACTTTGAGGCTTCTTCTCCAAAGTTCTCCTGGATCCACTTCATAGCGTTCCTCTCCTCCTCTGTGAACCTCCCCAGTCTGATCACCAGCAGGAAGGCGTGGGGTCCTGGAACTGACATGTAGATGGCATTTTCTATTTCACTTTTCATCTCTTCTTCAGACATTGTTGTGTCATAGAGCCCCGGGGTGTCGATGACATCAATCTTCCTCCCATCCACCATTCCACTCTGTTTCTTACAATGAACAGTCACAGACTTAGGGGAGAAGACATCTCTAAACACCTTTCTCCCCAGGATGGTGTTTCCTGTTGCACTCTTCCCTGCTCCAGTCTTCCCTACTAAAACTATCCTCAGATCAGAGGGCTGCCCTGAATCTGTGAAAACAGACAAGAAGTGCTTGAGTTGATAGTGATTGTCTTGATGAAAACCTAATGAAATGTGTGTGTGTGTCAGATTCTAACCGTGCAGAGCACATGCCCCTTTGTCCCTCCAGTCTCTAAATCACCCTTTTGGGTGGTGGTATAATTTACACCATAATATTATTATACTTGTTCAGAACCCACTGCTCGCAAGTTGTCGTCAAGTTCACCACCCCCCACCCTGTTTGTTGGTTACTCTTGTTTCCCAGTCTGCCCTGTAAGGAGTTGGCACACGGCCAGTATCCAAACATGAATGGCTTGAGAGATGTGGTCACCGATGGAGTGTGTGTAGCTAGCTACCTAGTTCAAATATCAACAGTACTGCTACAGCAGCATAACATATATTTAACACTTGATTTAGCCTACATCATTATCCTTATTCAGTCTGATTGGCTGATAGGAGCAGAGAGAGAGAGGAAGAAAAGACCCGTCTGATTGGCTGATAGGAGCAGAGAGAGAGGAAGAAAAGACCCGTCTCATTGGCTGATAGGAGCAGAGAGAGAGGAAGAAAAGACAGAGGTAAATCACAAACAGTAAAAAAGATAAAGCTAACCAGCAGATGAACATCAATCATCAACATCAATGATCAGCTGATAGCCCGCCCTCTTTTCCCCATGTCAAGCATGTCTTTAGGAGGCACTGAACTGAGTGTGTTGTTGCAGAAAGAAATAGGCCTATGATTAAAATGTAAACTACAGAGGCTTTTGGTTTTATTTTTATTTAGAGCACCTGCCCCTGAAAGGTCTGTGCATGGCCCTGGTGTGTGTACGTGCACGCATGTGTGTACGTGGGTGTGTGTTCTGTACCTTCACAGTGACAAGTGAAGGTTAGCAGACAGAGTGTCAACAGGAACAGAATCTTCAGAGTCCCTCCTCTTCCTCGTTCCATCGCTTCTATACCCTAACCCTAACAATCAGAAACAGACAATGACCTCATTACAAAAACTAAGTCCACATAAAATTAATTGGAATTTCTTCTCAGCTGTTTCACTTTAAAACAATGTGAACTATAAGAAGATTGATGCTATGTGGTGTAACTGTTGTAAAACAAAGTACATTCCCTAACAACGTAACCAGCATCAGGTGAACATAATGGACTCACATAGGGGGTGTCAAATGACATTCTAAACATGCGTATCATTCTACAGTTGACATTCTGCAGTGTGTTGGGACCAGATGGACCAGTTCTTGAACACCAGGGATGGGCAACTCCAATTCTCTGGGGCCTGATTGGTGTCACACTTTTCCCCCAGCCCTACAGCTAAAACACCTGATTCAACTAATTACATTCTAACCTGAAGACCATCATTAGTTGATTACTGGAGCCAGGTGTGTTAGCTGGGGCTAAAGTATGATCGTGTTTCCCTGCACAGGAGTGTCATTGCATCAACCAATGGTTGCATGCCACATCATCAACTGTGCTGTCGGGCCCCAGATTGCTACAGCATATGATGTGGATATCTGATATCAGTGGAGGCTGGTGGGATAATATATAGGAGGAGAGTCTCATTGTAATGGCTGTAACGGTGTCAAACACGTTGTTTCCATGTGTTTGATGTGTAGGTACCATTAAATGTATTCCATTCCAGCCATTACAATAAGCCATCCCTCCTACGGCTCCTCCCACCAGCCTCCTCTGGCTGGTATGTAAAATACTGATCCAGGTGTTGTAATATCTGTCATGCATCATCAATGTAGTCAGTCAGGAATGCATTCAAAGTCTCCAAACAGACCCCAGATGAATGGAGATGCTCAGTACCAAGAAATCTGCAGGTCAGTCCCTCACAACAACAACCTGCTATAAGTTGGGTTGACTCAAGGTTTGCTCACTTCAATAAGATATATAGCAGGGTTACCCAACTCGCGGTCCACAGGTTGAATTAGGCCCGCAGGTGGTTTAATTTGGCCCACCAATTTTTATGAGCAAAACATTAAGACTGAAACAACACGAGGAAATCGGCTCCAATACATTTTATTTAAGAAATCTGTTCCCATGTATTCTCACGAAAAACATAGAGATGTGATCGTACACAAATGTAAGCAAGTTATGAAATGATTATGTTTTAGTCAACATATCTGTTTGGGCTTCTTGCAGTCAATTTGCAGTCTACAAATGATTTGTAATTATGTTACGGCCCCCCGACCATCCCCTCTGGAAAAAAACTATCGGACCGTGGCTGAATCTAGCTGATGATCCCTGCAGGCTACTTAACCCTTGAACTCTCTTAGGTAAATATCATAGACCTGGACCTGTGCTGCACTACCTTGTCCAAGACCCTCTGGTTTCTATTCAATAAAACAAGATAAATGTTTCAGGTAAAAGTGAAAAACATAATTCTCCTTCCATTGTTATACAATATTAATTAATAATTAATAATTAATTATTGTCTTGACATGTCTAGTGATGTCATCGTTTGATTATGTATGCATCAATGTCAACAAACCTGGTATAAATAAAATGTTTACTCAATATTGTGCTACAGTTATTACAATACATTGTTGTACATTTAATCAGTAAGGTTGTTAAGTTGAATACTCACTTTTAGTGTAGTTGCACGTATCTGTTATTTGTTGTCCCCTGTTGTGACTGTGAGAGCTGAAGCTATGTGCTGCACCTTATAGTCCCAGTTAAGTTTCGTTTCACCTGTAACTAGTCATTTCTAGCCAATGAGAGGAAGAATTCACCTCAGGACAGGCAGAGGCTGAATTCTGATTGGGTGTCACTATTATCAACCTACTCTGACAACTCAACCTTGGATTAGCCACAACTCTGGGTAAAATGAAATCTGTTGGACAAAGACCTATTCTACTGCGAAAAAGGTTAAAATTAAAATAGCAAATAAAACATTTTCAAATGTAACTATGTAGTTGTCTAGCCTGGTCCCAGATCAGTTTGCTCTCTTTCCAACTCCATTGATCACTATCAAGCCATGACGATGAGTAACAAGGAGATTTAATGATACCACAAACAGACTGGCACTAAGGCTCATAGTTGCCTAGGTCTTCTAATGTATTTGTTTTAGTCATAACTGTCCTGCTCAGTTTATAGAGAAAAAAGTGCTGTCTAGAACCTCAAATATGTTTTTTATGTTTCTACATTTTATGTCATTTAGCAGACGGTCTGATCCAGTGAGTTAGTTTACTTCTGGTGCTGGAGGGGATGGCTGCTGTTTTTTATTTAACAAGGTTTGTTATTTAACGAGTCCGACGTAAAGGATATACTGCCTTCTCGAGAACAGGCCCAAATCCCCAACACTTGCGTGAAGAAAAGTCTGAGAAAAAGGAGGCACTAAAGTAGTGCACTAGGGTCCTGGTTAAAGTAGTGCACTAGGGTCCTGGTAGAAAGTAGTGCACTAGGGTCCTGGTAGAAAGTAGTGTACTAGGGTCCTGGTAGAAAGTAGTGTCCTAGGGTCCTGGTTAAAGTAGTGTACTAGGGTCCTGGTTAAAGTAGTGTACTAGGGTCCTGGTTAAAGTAGTGTACTAGGGTCCTGGTTAAAGTAGTGCACTATTAAGGGAACATGGTGCCATTTGTGACGCCTCCTACATGTGCCGATGTCTCTTTAGATACTTATCTGATCTTTTACCACATGACCATTATTATCCAATGGAACGATGATGAACTAGTTCTGCATGTTTCCACATGTCCATTATTATCCAATGGAACGATGATGACCTAGTTCTGCATGTTACCACATGTCCATTATTATCCAATGGAACGATGATGACCTAGTTCTGCATGTTACCACATGTCCATTATTATCCAATGGAACGATGATGACCTAGTTCTGCATGTTACCACATGACCATTATTATCCAATGGAACGATGATGAACTAGTTCTGCATGTTACCACATGTCCATTATTATCCAATGGAACGATGATGACCTAGTTCTGCATGTTACCACATGTCCATTATTATCCAATGGAACGATGATGAACTAGTTCTGCATGTTACCACATGTCCATTATTATCCAATGGAACGATGATGACCTAGTTCTGCATGTTACCACATGACCATTATTATCCAATGGAACGATGATGAACTAGTTCTGCATGTTACCACATGTCCATTATTATCCAATGGAACGATGATGAACTAGTTCTGTATGTTACCACATGACCATTATTATCCAATGGAACGATGATGAACTAGTTCTGCATGTTACCACATGTCCATTATTATCCAATGGAACGATGATGAACTAGTTCTGCATGTTACCACATGACCATTATTATCCAATGGAACGATGATGAACTAGTTCTGCATGTTACCACATGACCATTATTATCCAATGGAACGATGATGAACTAGTTCTGTATGTTACCACATGTCCATTATTATCCAATGGAACGATGATGAACTAGTTCTGCATGTTTCCAAACAGGGAAAGAGAAACTGTAGGTAACAGAAAAAAGTGATGGAGAGTCTCCGTAGCTCTTTACACATCTTCAGAGAATCTGTCACCTGTTTCCCCTTCAGCTGGTCTTTACAGGTGAACAGCAAGATGGTGTACATGGAGGCGTCCTCTCCAAAGTTCTCCTGGATCCACCTCACGGCTTTCCTCTCCTCCTCTGTGAACCTCACCCCCAGCCTGATCACCAGCAGGAAGGCGTGGGGTCCCGGGACGGACATGTTAACACACTCCTCTATATTCTCTTTCACTTCTTCGTCCGACCTGGCTGTGTCGAAGAGGCCTGGTGTGTCAACCACATGAACCGTCGTCCCGTTGACCTCTCCACTCTGTCTCTCACACTGTCCGGTCACTGACGCAGGCGAAGAGTCGACTTTAAACACCTTTCTCCCCAGTATGGTGTTTCCTGTTGCACTCTTCCCTGCTCCAGTCTTCCCTAGCAACACAATCCTCAGGTCAGGTGGTTGCTCTGAATCTGTGGAAATTGTAATGCAGTTTCATTCACAGGGACCACAGGAACCATATTCAGCTAACAGCAACAGTGAAGACTAGCTATTGCATCACTAGTTGTATTTGTCCAATACTGTTATCTTACCTGAATGGCTGTCATTCTCCTCGGGATAGGGTGATGAAACACCTATGGTTGTGGATCTTTCACGTGGGCAGTATCCATTTACAGAACCTGAAATGAAATGTTTTGTCCTAATAGCTTTGCAACATTGATTCAAGTATTAAATAGTACACTCTGAAATATGTATTATTCATGAGAGAATAATGTGATCTGGATTTCTGTACATTGGTTGGCTTGGTGATGCTGTACACATACTGTATTCTCTAGTTTAAAAAAGGTTAACCATTCACTGTTTGACAACAGATGGAATTGGGGTTTATTAATTATCTGACCATGAAGGAATGGAGCCATACTCACCGAAGTCTGATGTCTCTGCCTCCTTTAGTAAAGGAACTGTAGATGACATAAAACAATACATGTCTAATTGTATAACAGGTTTTTCTTATTTATTGTAACTTTTCAAAAAGTTTTCGCAAATCACTTCATATAATACCTATGTTGTAAAGCTGTTATTAAGTACTATATAACCATATGAACCTCTTATTAAGTACTATATAACCTTATGGACATCTTATTAAGTACTATATAACCTTATGGACATCTTATTAAGTACTATATAACCATATTAACCTGTTATTAAGTACTATATAACCTTATGAACCTGTTATTAAGTACTATATAACCATATTAACCTGTTATTAAGTACTATATAACCGTATGAACCTGTTATTAAGTACTATATAACCATATGAACCTCTTATTAAGTACTATATAACCTTATTAACCTGTTATTAAGTACTATATAACCATATTAACCTGTTATTAAGTACTATATAACCATATTAACCTGTTAATAAGTACTATATAACCTTATGGACATCTTATTAAGTACTATATAACCATATGAACCTGTCATTAAGTACTCACCACGTTCATCTGCCATGCTGGTTTATCTATCTCACATTTGAGGACTGAAGTTGATCCCAGGAAAGGTCCTTCAGCTCTCTTCTCCGCCACACAGATGTCCAGGTGAAGTTGAGTGCTTCTCTCTCTTGCCTTTAAGAAGGAGGATTGTGTTGTGGGAGGTACATGTGAGTTTCTTCCCAAATGGCACCCTGTTCCCTTTATAGTGCACTAGGGCCCTGGTCAAAAGTAGTGCACAATAAAGGTAATATGATGCCATTTGTGACACATCCCACATGAGTCGATGTCTTTCCTTCTATCTCTTTAGATACCTATCTGGTCTTTTACCACAGCTGTATGGAATGTATTTTGCTGTTGTTTTGAAGACAACATGTCTAAGCATGTTTCCTAACAGGGAAAGAGAAACTGTAGATACCTGACATGATGATAATAGATTAAAACAATCATGAGATTATTCAGGTCAGGCTCACTAGCATGGTGACTATAGTATTACAGTGCATTCGTAAAGTATTCAGACCCCTTGACTTTTTCCACATTTTGTTACGTTATAGCCTTACAGCACTCTAACAATCAGACCTTTATGGTAGAGCGGCCTTGAGATGTTTCTACAACTTGATGGTAGTCAATTCAATTGATTGGACATGATTTGGAAAGGCACACACCTGTCTATATAAGCGTCGACAGTGCATGTCAGAGCAAAAACCAAGCCATGTGTCACAACTTCCGCCGAAGTCCGTCCCTCTCCTTGTTCGAGCGGTGTTCGGCGGTTGACGTCACCGACCTTCTAGCCATCATTGATCCATTTTTAATTTTCCATTGCTTTTGTCTTGTCTTCCTTCACACCTGGTTCCAATCCCATCAATTACATGTTGTGTATTTAACCCTCTGTTTCCCCTCATGTTTTGTCGGAGATTGTTTTATTGTATGTGATGTGCATGTCATGTGTCGGTGTGCCACGGGTTTTGTACCCACTTATGTTATTTTTTGTATATTTTGGCTTTTGGAGTTTTATGAGCACTTATTAAACGACTCCGTTTATACCAAGTTTGTTTTCCTGCGCCTGACTTCCCTGCCACCGACACGCACCCATTACACCCTGAGGTCAAAGGAAGTGTCCGTAGATCCTCGAGACAGGATTGTGTCGAGGCACAGATCTGGGGGAGGGTACAAAAAAATGTGTGCAGCATTGACTGTCCCCAAGAACACAGTGGCCCCCCAAAAATTCTAAAATCTGGTTTTTGCTTTATCATTATGGGTTATAGTGTGTATATTGATGAAGGGGAATAAAACAATTTTATCCATGTTAGAATACTTTCCGAATGCACTGCATATTTGTCCAATTTAACTCGTTATTTTATTTATTTTTATTTAACCTTTAATTAACCAGGAAGGGCTCATTGAGATTTAAAATCTCTTTTTCAAGAACGTCCTGGCCAAGATAGGCAGCACCAAGTCATTACAAAAATTACAGACAAACAACATGAAAAACTACAAGTAATCTAGTAAAAACCATAGAATTCACAAGAGTATAACAAAATCAAAAACAGCAAATTAAAAACGTTGACAGGTCAGGGAATCAGTCTCAAGATCATTCATCAGTGATTTAAAAATACCAATCAGGACAAGTTCTTCCAGTTTAAAAGTATTTTGTAAGGCATTCCAAGACGATGGCGCAGAGTAAATAAAAGCCCTTTTACCAAATTCAGTTCAGACATTTGGAACAGTTAGCAGGATAAAGTCCAGCGAATGAAGAGAGTACTCACCACATTTCTGAACAATAAAAATGCCCAAATAAAAAGGTAGAAAACCCAAAATGGCTTTGTAAATAAAAGAATACCAGTGACTGAGCCTATGAGTGACTAGAGAAGGCCAGCCAACCCTGGTATACAAAGTGCAGTGGTGCGTAAGGGTTTTGCAGTTTAAAATAAATCTCAAAGTGCCATGGTAAAGGGTGTCAATTGATCTCAAACACTGAGCGGAAGCATTCATATATAAAATATCCCCATAGTCTAGTAAAGGCAGAAATGTAGCTGATACTAGCCTCCTTCTGGCTTCAAAAGAAAAACAGGCCTTATTCCTAAAATAAAATCCCAATTTCAGCTTCAATTGTTTTGTAAGTTGTTGAATATGCAATTTAAAATCAATTAATCAATCAATTAAAATTCCAAGATATTTATATGAGGTTACAACCTCAATCTCCTTGCCCTGACAGGTAGTAATAGGTGAAAGGTTCAGAGGTCTATTTCTTGCTTTAGAAAACACCATTCGTTTAGTTTTGTCAGTATTGAGGAGAAAGCTTTTGTAAGAGATGAGGCTCAACAGTAAATAACAGTATCATCAGCATAAAAATGAAGTTGTGCATTTTGGACATTTTTGTCTAAATCATTTATATAAATAGTGAATAATAGAGGACCAAGTACAGAGCCTTGGGGCACACCATTAAAGATAGACAATTTCACAGACATAAGCCCATCAAATTGAGTTCTATCAGATAGATAGTTAGCAAACCATGCAACTGCATGCTCCGAAACACCTACACTCGACAATCTCTGCCTTAGTGTAGCATGATCAACTGTATCAAAAGCCTTAGAGAGATCAATAAAAAGTGAGACACAGTGCTGTTTTTTGTCAAGGGCTTCAGTGATATCATTTAAAACCTTCATGGCTGCTGTAATTGTGGTATGCTTCTTCCTGAAGCCCGATTGGTACATTGATAAAATAGAGTTAGTAAATAAAAACTATTTTAGCTGTTCACTCACAAGGGTTTCAAGTATTTTCACCAGGGGTGACAGCTTTGAGATTGGCCTATAATTATTTAAAATAGTTGGATCTCCCCCTTTTAAAAGTGGTAGGACAAATGCTGATTTCCAGATCTTTGGAATTTCATTACATTTCAGGGTTAGATTGAACAGATATGTAAGTGGTTCAGCTATGAAATCAGCTGCCAGATTTAAAAAGCAGGGATCCAAAAGAACAAAGGATTGTTGTGTGTACTTGTGGGAATTGGAAATGTGCTTGTTGCATATCCCAACTCCCCTGAGAAGTCTGCGGAGAGTGGGGTCAAAGCCATGGTCAGCCTTGCTCACAAGCACAACAATGAAAGATGCTTCACCTTGTCAGCTCCGGGATTCGATCCAGGAACCTATCGGTTACTGTACCAAAGCTCTGACCTCAGGTAGCAGTACATAACTACGGCCAGGATTCAATCCAATGTGTGTTATAGAGCAGTGCACTAGACAGAAGATAATGGGTCTGTGAAGAAATTTCCCCGTTCACGAAAGATCGCTATGATGATGAATGCATAGATCGGCTCAAGCATAAATTACCTTTAAAAGATGCAGCTGTCTAGTGAGATGCTCTACAATGTGTCAAATCAAATTGTATTTGTCACATACACATGGTTAGCAGATGTTAATGTGAGTGTAGCGAAATGCTTGTGCTTCTAGTTCCGACAGAGCAGTAATATCCAACAACTAATCTAACAATTTCACAACAACTACCTTATACACACAAATATAAAGTGATTGAACAAGAATATGTACATATAAATATATGGATGAGCAATGGCCGTGCGGCATATGCACGATGCAATAGATGGTATGAAATACAGTATATACCGTACATACAGTTGAAGTCAGAAGTTTACATACACTTAGGTTGGAGTCATTAAAACTCGTATTTCAACCACTTCACAAATTTCTTGTTAACAAACTATAGTTTTGGCAAGTCGGTTAGGACATTTACTTTGTGCATGACACAAGTAATTTTTCCAACAATTGTTTACAGACAGATTATTTCACTTATAATTGTCACGACTTCGACCGAGGCAGGCTCTCCTTCCCGTTCGGGTGGCGTTCGGAGGTCGTCGTCACCGGCCTATTAGCTGCCACTGTTCCTTTTCTCCCCCTCCCTATGTGTTTATTGGGTGCACCTGTTTGGTATGAGGGTGTAATTAGTTGGGCTTATTAGTCAGCCGGCCTGCACGTTTCTTTGTGCAGGATTGTTTGTTAGTAAGAGTGGTGTTTGTTTCGTTCTTCGTGTTTGCTGGACTGTGTTCGTTTCCCCCGTGTCTGGGGTTGTTTGAGGAGTACACCCAGTGTGTTAGTAGGGTGGCCTGGTTTCTCCGTGTTCATTAAAGAACATTTGTTATTGCACCTGCTGTTTCCTGCGCTTGACTTCACACTCCGACACCCAGGCCTTACAATAATTCACTGTATCACAATTCCAGTGGGCCAGAAGTTTACATACACTAAGTTGACTGTGCCTTTAAACAGATTGAAATATTCCAGAAAAAGATGTCATGGCTTTAGAAGCTTCTGATAGGCTAATTGACATCATTTGAGTCAATTGGAGGTGTACCTGTGGATGTATTTCAAGGCCTACCTTCAAACTCAGTGCCTCTTTGCTTGACATCATGGGGAACTCAAAAGAAATCAGCCAAGACCTCAGAAATTTTTTTTGTAGACCTCTATAAGTCTGGATCATCCTTGAGAGCAATTTCCAAACACCTGTAGGTACCATGTTCATCTGTACAAACAATAGTACACAAGTATAAACATCGTCATACCGCTCAGGAAGGAGACGCGTTCTGTCTCCTAGACATGAACTTACTTTGGTGCGAAAAGTGCAAATCAATCCCAGAACAGGAAAGGACCTTGTGAAGATGCAGGAGGAAACAGGTACAAAAGTATCTATATCCACAATAAAACGAGTCCTATATCAAAATAACCTGAAAGGCCGCTCAGCAAGGAAGAAGCCACTGCTCCCAAACCGCCATAGAAAAGCCAGACTACGGTTTGCAACTGCACATGGGGATACATATCTTACTTTCTGTCTTCTGGTCTGATGAAACAAGAATAGAACTGTTTGGCCATAACGACTTTCGTTATGTTTGGAGGAAAAAGGGGGATGCTTGCAAGCCGAAGAACACCATCCCAACCGTGAAGCACGGGCGTGGCATAATCATGTTGTGGGGGTGCTTTGCTGCAGGAGGAACTGGTGCACTTCACAAAATAGATGGCATCATGAGGTAGGAATGGATATATATGGATATATTGAAGCAACATCTCAAGACATCAGTCAGAAAGTTAAAGCATGGTCGCAAATGGGTCTTCCAAATGGACAATGACCCCAAGCATACTTCCAAAGTTGTGGCAAAATGGCTTAAGGACAACAAAGTCAAGGTATTAGAGAGGCCATCACAAAGCCCTGACCTTAATCTTATTGAAAATGTGTTGGCAGAACTGAAAAAGCGTGTGCGAGCAAGGAGGCCTACAAACCTGACTCAGTTACACCAGCTCTGTCAGGAGGAATGGGTCAACATTTATTTTGGGAAGCTTGTGGAAGGCTACCCAAAACGTTTGACCCAAGTTAAACAATTTAAAGGCAATGCTACCAAATGCTAATTGAGTGTATGTAAACTTCTGACCCACTGGGAATGTGATGAAAGAAATAAAAGCTGAAATAAATTGTTCTCTCCACTATTATTTTGACATTTCACATTCTTAAAATAAAGTGGTGATCCTAACTGACCTAAGATAGGGAATTTTTACTTGGATTTAATGTCAGGAATTGTGAAAAACTGAGTTTAAATGTATTTGACTAAGGTGTATGTAAACGTCCGACTTCAACTGTATGACATGAGTAATGTAGGATATGTAAACATTATTGAAGTGGCATTATTTAAAGTGACTAGTGATACCTTTAGTAAATCCATTTATTAAAGTGGCCAGTGATTTGGGTCAGTATATTGGCAGCAGCCTCTATGTTAGTGATGGCTGTTTAACAGTCTGATGGCCTTGAGATAGAAGCTGTTTTTCAGTCTCTCGGTCCCAGCTTTGATGCACCTGTACTGAAATTGCCTTCTGGATGATAGTGGGGTGAACAGGCATTGGCTCAGGTAGTTGTTGTCCTAGACAATCTTTTTGGCTTTCCTGTGAAAACGGGTGCTGTAGGTGTCCTGGAGGGCAGGTAGTTTGCCCCCCGTGATGCGTTGTGCAGACCTCACTACCCTCTGGAGAGCCTTGCAGTTTAGGGTGGTGCAGTTGCCGTACCAGGCGGTGATACAGCCTGACAGGATGCTCTCGATTGTGCATCTGTATTTTTTGCATTTTCTTCAGCCTCCTGGGGTTGAAAGGCACTGCTGCGCCTTCTTCACCACGCTGTCTGTGTGTGTGAACCATTTCAGTTTGTCCGTGATGTGTACACCAAGGAACTTAAAACTTTCCACCTTCTCCATTACTGTGCTCCCTCTGCTGTTTCCTGAAGTCCACGATCATCTCCTTTGTTTTGTTGACGTTGAGCGTGAGGTTGTTTTCCTGACAACACACTCCGAGTACCCTCACATCCTCCCTGTAGGCCGTCTCGTGGGATGTATTTTGCTGTTGTTTTGAAGACAACCTGTCTAAGCATGTTTCCTAACAGGGAAAGAGAACCTGTAGATACCTGACATGATGATAAGATTAAAACAACATGAGATTATTCAGGTCAGGCTCACTAGCATGGTGTGTGTGTCTATAGAGTATTTGATTGAATCCCAGCCTGTGAGTGTCTGTGTCTATACAGTATTGGATTGAATCCCAGCCTGTGTGTGTCTGTACAGTATTGGATTGAATCCCTGCCTGTGTGTGTTGATACAGTATTGGATTGAATCCCAGCCTGTGTGTGTCTATACAGTATTTGATTGAATCCCAGCCTGTGTGTGTCTATACAGTATTTGATTGAATCCCAGCCTGTGTGTGTCTATACAGTATTGGATTGAATCCCAGCCTGTGTGTGTCTGTACAGTATTGGATTGAATCCCAGGCTGTGTGTGTCTATACAGTATTTGATTGAATCCCAGCCTATGTGTGTCTATGCAGTATTGGATTGAATCCCAGCCTATGTGTGTCAATACAGTATTGGATTGAATCCCAGCCTGTGTGTGTCTGTACAGTATTTGATTGAATACCAGCCTATGTGTGTCTATACAGTATTGGATTGAATCCCAGTCCATGTGTGTCTATACAGTATTGGATTGAATCCCAGCCTATGTGTGTCTATACAGTATTGGATTGAATCCCAGCCTGTGTGTGTCTATACAGTATTGGATTGAATCCGAGCCTGTGTGTGTTTATACAGTATTGGATTGAATCCCAGCCTGTGTTTGTTGATACAGTATTGGATTGAATCCCAGCCTGTCTGTGTCTATACAGTATTGAATTGAATCCCAGTCCATGTGTGTCTGTGTCTATACAGTATTTGATTGAATCCCAGCCTTTGTGTTTATACAGTATTGGATTGAATCTCAACCTGTCTGTGTTGATAAAGTATTGGATTGAATCCCAGCCTATGTGTGTCAATACAGTATTCAATTGAATCCCAGCCTGTGTGTGTCGATACAGTATTGGATTGAATCCCAGCCTATGTGTGTCTATACAGTATTGGATTGAATCCCAGCTTGTGTGTGTCTATATAGTATTGTTTTGAATCCCAGCCTGTGTGTCGATAGTTGACCATCATTTCTTATTTTGATATTGGAGTCTCTTGTAGTTCTAAAGTACAGTTGTGTTCTAATATAATGGAACCCTTCCACTTTACAATGGGAGTGTAACAATGGAGCAGAATATTCTAAAGTACAGTTGTGTTCTAATATATTGGAACCCTTCCACTTTACAATGGGAGTGTAACAATGGAGCAGAACATTCTAAAGTACAGTTGTGTTCTAATATAATGGAACCCTTTCACTTTACAATGAGAGTGTAACAATGGAGCAGAACATTCTAAAGTACAGTTGTGTTCTAATATAATGGAACCCTTTCACTTTACAATGGGAGTGTAACAATGGAGCAGAACATTCTAAAGTACAGTTGTGTTCTAATATATTGGAACCCTTCCACTTTACAATGGGAGTGTAACAATGGAGCAGAACATTCTAAAGTACAGTTGTGTTCTAATATAATGGAACCCTTTCACTTTACAATGGGAGTGTAACAATGGAGCAGAACATTCTAAAGTACAGTTGTGTTCTAATATATTGGAACCCTTTCACTTTACAATGGGAGTGTAACAATGGAGCAGAACATTCTGTTTTCTCTTTTCCAAACTGGTTGAATGACTATTTAATCCTGTAACCCAGAAACAAATCTGGCTGATACTAACTCACAGTCCTGCTGACTTCAGACTTAAAAGGTTCTTTTGATGTTGTTGGTACGATGACAAAGCAAATTTCTCTCTCGCTCGCTCTCTCAAATGTGAAATAAACCAAATGGCCTGTTGTGAAGATTTAGTTCTTTGAAAGAAATACAAGGAGAGGATTTTACTTTATTTTGTATTGTTGAAATCTGGGGAAATCATACATACAACACTTAGTTAACACTAACTATGACTAAAGGTTGTCCATCAAATGTCCATCGAAGGTTCATAAATCATGAAACATTATACAGCATAAGCACTGCACAAAAAATAATAATAATCAAATTGATAGACTTATATTTACATAATAGGGAAATCCTTCTCGGTAGGTATTCAATAAAAAAATCTCTCTGTAAGTATACAATATAGAAATCCCTCTTTGTAATTGACAAAGTAATAAAAATAGAAGTTCCTCTAATGTTTTAGTAATAATTGCTATACATTTCAGAGCCCCCATCCCTTCCCCTGAATTATGAGCTCGAATAGAAATACAGTCTAAATAGAATAACGGATTACAGTCGAAACAGAGTAACGAAGAACAGTATATTACAACATTACTCACTGGTAATCATGTGGTGTCCCCTCTAGTCTGACACTCTAGTCTGACACTCTAGTCTGACACTCTAGTCTGACACTCTAGTCTGACACTCTAGTCTGACACTAGAGGGAGACACCACAGATGAGGGACAGAGGGTTAGGGAGGGTAGAGGGAGAACACAGACCAGGGAGGGAGGGTATAGGGAGGGTAGAGGGAGAAGACAGACCAGGGAGGGAGGGTATAGGGAGGGTAGAGGGAGAAGACAGACCAGGGAGGGAGGGTAGAGGGAGAACACAGACCAAGGAGAGAGGGTATAGGGAGGGTAGAGGGAGAAGACAGACCAGGGAGGGAGGGTATAGGGAGGGTAGAGGGAGAACACAGACCAGTGAGGGAGGATAGAGGGAGAACACAGACCACGGAGGGAGGATAGAGGGAGAACACAGACCAGTGAGGAAGAGAAGAGGGAGGGTAGAGGGAGTACACAGACCAGTGAGGAAGAGAAGAGGGAGGGTAGAGGGAGTACACAGACCAGGGAAGAAGGGTAGATACATCAATACTGTAGATATCCAGAAACCTAGAATGTCTTTACCCATTCTAACTTATTATCTATCTCTGAGTTAATGAAACATGATTTTAGATATTTCTGTCTTTGTTTTTGTTGAATTATAAATGTCATCCTTCAGTATGTTACTATCCCTGAGCCTTTGAATGATAAACATGGTAAATAACTGACCATATTAGAAAGTGTTGAACAATCCCTGATGGTTGTCATTGTACAGTATTAATCTTCTGCTACTACTTGACATTAAGATGAGGAAGAGAGTGGTACTTCACACTGCCTCCTCTTTCTCATTTAATCAGAATCGTCTAAATGTTCAGCTACTTCATTTGCAAGTACAGCAGCTCCAACTGGAATTGCTAATGGTCCTGCTACCACCGCTGTGAAAACAGTTGCTAACAATCCCAAAAAGCCATTCGACGACGACTTCCTCGTCCTCTGATGTCTCGTCCTCTGATGTCTCGTCCTCTCCTCCTCTCTCGCCTTCGCTACCTGTCTTCTGATCTCCTCTTCATGTTTCTTCTTCTCCTCCTTTCTCTTCTCCACCTCCTGTCTCGTCCTCTCCTCCTCTCTCATCTTCTCTAACCGTTTTCTGATCTCCTCCTCCTGTTTCTGCTTCTCCTCCTGTCTCTTCCTCTCCTCCTCTCTTGCCTTCTCTGCCCATTTTCTGATCTCCGCCTCCTGTTTCTTCTTCGCCTCCTCCTCTCTCTCCTTCTCCTCCTGTTTCTTCCTCTCCTCCTCTTCTTTGATCTTCCTCTGGACCTCCTGGTACATCTCATTGGTGTAGTGTTGTCCTCCATTCTTCATCACCATCTCATCTATCTTCTTCAGCAGCTCTGGGACCTGAGTGTTGTCATTCTTCTTTTTATTATTGAAGACATGATTTCTTCCCTTAAAGACCTTGACGAGTTTCATAAGCTCCTCACTCTCACTTAGAAAGTCCACCATTGATTTGTCCTCCAGCTGGTCTCCACCGGTGAACAGAATGAGGGTGTACTTTGAGGCTTCTTCTCCAAAGTTCTCCTGGATCCACTTCACAGTGTTCCTCTCCTCCTCTGTGAACCTCCCCAGTCTGATCACCAGCAGGAAGGCGTGGGGTCCTGGAACTGACATGTAGATGGCCTTTTCTATTTCACTTTTCATCTCTTCTTGAGACATTGTTGTGTCATAGAGCCCTGGGGTGTCGATGACATCAATCTTCCTCCCATCCACCTCTCCACTCTGTTTCTCACAGTGATCAGTGACAGACTTAGGGGAGAGGTCTTCTCTAAACACCTTTCTCCCCAGGATGGTGTTTCCTGTTGAACTCTTCCCTGATCCAGTCTTCCCCACCAGAACAATCCTCAGTTCAGAGGGATGGCCTGCATCTGTGAAAACAGACAAGAAGTGCTTGAGTTGATAGTGATTGTCTTGATGAAAACCTAATGAAATGTGTGTGTCAGATTCTAACCGTGCAGAGCACATGCCCCTTTGTCCTTCCAGTCTCTAAATCACCCTTTTGGGTGGTGGTATAATTTACACCCTAATATTATTTGTTATACTTGTTCAGAACCCACTGCTAGCAAGTTGTCGTCAAGTTCAGCACCCCCCACTCCGTCCGCTGGTTGCGCCTGTTTCCCAGTCTGACCTGTAAGGAGACGCCCAGCTTGAGAGACCTTAACATTTATTTAACACTTGATAATACTTGATTTAGCCTACATCATCCATATTCAGTCTGATTGGCTGATAGGAGCAGAGAGGGTAAGAAAAAACTAAGATAAATTACAATCAGTAAAATAAATAAAGCTAACCAGCAGATGAACATCAATCATCAACGTCAATGATCAGCTGATAACCCACCTTCTTTTCCCCATGTCAATCATGTCTTCAGGAGGCACTGAACTAGTTTGTAATGATGAGTGTGTTGCATACATCAATAGGCCTATTTAAAAATGTTAAAGTTTACTCTACAGAGGCATGTGGTATTTTCTAGATTTCGCCCTTTTTTTTCATTTTGAGCACCTGCCCCCTGCATGGCCCTGGTGTGTGTGTGTGTGTGTGTACCTTGGCATTGGCCAGTGAAGGCTTGCAGACAGAGTGTCAACAGGAACAGAATCTTCAGAGTCCCTCTTCTTCGTCCCATATCTGTTACAGTGGCCAATCAAAACATGGAATTAGATGATGATCTCACTACAAATAACAAAGTCCACAAATTAAATTAGAATTTCTTCTCAGCTATTTCACTTCAAACAATGTTAACCAGGGGCGTAAAACTCATGGAGGGCCTAATGTCTGCAGGTTTTTGTTTTGTCCTTTCAATTAAGACCTAGACAACCAGGTGGGGACAGTTCCTTACTAATTAGTGACCTTAATTCATCAATCAAGTACAAGGGAAGATGGAAAACCTGTAGACCAGGGCAGCCCAGCCCTCTTCCTGGAGATCTACTGTCCTGTAGGTTTTCAGTCCAACCCTCTTCCTGGAGATCTACTGTCCTGTAGGTTATCGCAGATACCTTTTTTTATACCTATAAAAAAAGAGTAATCCCCCAAAAATGCAATAATAGTAACTATAATTGAGTGATGCTATGTGGTATAACTGTTGTAAAACGAAGTACATTCCCTGACAATGTAATTGTACAAAAAAAATTATGTTACTGGCTCCAACAGTGCAGTAGAAGGCCACGCAAAATACAATGCCAATACACAAGTAATCAAAAGAAGATATCAAGAAATTAATTACTAAGGTAGTTAACTTCTTCGGGAATATTGAATACTGAAGTCAACTTTAGTGTGGTTGCAACGATCTGTTAATTGTTGTCCCCTGTTGTGACTGTGAGAGGTGATGCTATGTGCTGCACCTTATAGTCTAAGTTTAGTAACTAGTCATTTCTAGCCAACGAGAGAAATCATTCACCTCAGGACAGGCACAACAACACAGAGTTACACATGGAATAAACAAGCGTACAGTCAATAACACAATAGAGAAAAAGTCTATATACAGTGTGTGAAAATGGCATGAGGAGGTAAGGCAATAAATAGGCCATAGTAGCAGAGTAATTACATTTTAGCAGATTCACACTGGAGTGGTAGATGAGCAGATGATGATGAGCAGATGAAGGTGTGCAAGTAGTGATACTGGTGTGCAAAAGAGCAGAAAAGTAAATAAAACAATATGGGGATGAGGTAGGTAGATTGAGTGGGCTATTTACAGATGGACTATGTACAGCTGCAGCGATCGGTTGGCTGCTCAGATAGCTGATGTTTAAAGTTAGTGAGGGAATCGTAAGTCTCCAGCTTCAGCAATTTTTGCAATTCGCTCCAGTCACTGGCAGCAGAGAACCGGAAGGAAAGGCGGCCAAAGGAGGTGTTGGCTTTGGAGATGACCAGTGAGATATACCTGCTGGAGCGCGTGCTACGGGTGGGTGTTGTTATCATGACCAGTGAGCTGAGATAAGGCGGAGCTTTACCTAGCAAAGACTTATAGATGACCTGGAGCCAGTGGGTCTGGCGACGAATATGTAGCGAGGACCAGCCGACTAGAGCATACAGGTCGCAGTGGTGGGTGGTATAAGGGGCTTTGGTAACAAAACGGATGGCACTGTGATAGACTACATCCAATTTGCTAAGTAGAGTGTTGGAAGCTATTTTGTAGATGACATCGCCAAAGTCAAGAATCAGTAGGATAGTCAGTTTTACTAGGGTAAGTTTTGCGGCGTGAGTGAAGGAGGCTTTGTTGCAAAATAGAAAGCCGATTCTAGATTTGATTTTGAATTGGAGATGTTTGATATGAGTCTGGAAGGAGAGTTTACAGTCTAACCAGACACCTAGGTATTTGTAGTTGTCCACGTATTCTAGGTCAGAACCGTCCAGGGTAGTAATGCTAGTCGGGCGGGTGGGTGCGGGCAGCGAACGGTTGAAAAGCATGCATTTGGTTTCATTAGCGTTTAAGAGCAGTTGGAGGCCACGGAAGGAGTGTTGTATGGCATTAAAGCTCGTTTGGAGGTTGGTTAACACAGTGTCCAAAGAAGGGCCAGATGTATACAGAATGGTGTCGTCTGCGTAGAGATGGATCAGGGAATCACCCGCAGCAAGAGCGGCATCGTTGATATATACAGAGAAGCGAGTCGGCCCGAGAATTGAACCTTGTCGTACCCCCATAGAGACTGCCAGAGGTCCGGACAACAGGCCCTCCGATTTGATTGGGTTTCACTATTACACAACGCTGACGTCTCCTTCTGGTTAAACAAAATGTTAAAAATGAAATAACAAATTAAACAACATTTTCAAATGTAACTTTGTAGTTCCCTAGTCTGGTCCCAGATCTGTTGATATTCTTTCCAACTCCATTGATCACTACATACTGTAGTTGCCTAGCCTGGTCCCAGAACTGTTTGTGCTCTATCCAACTCTATTGCTTTCTATCAAGCCAAAGACAATGAGAGACAATGAGATGGAAAGTTGGCACAGGAGAGCAGCACACTCTAGGAGCTCAGATGCAATAATGGAATAACCAACGAATAACCAACGTTTGGACAGACAAGCTGTCTTCATCAGGTTATAATGACAAACACTGCGGGTACCTTATCAACAAGGCGTGAGGGGGTGTGGTATATGGCCAATATACCACGTCTAAGGGCTGTTCTTCGGCACAACGCGCCTATTATAAACTGCTTACCAATGTAATTAGTACAGTACAAATATTTTTGGAATCATACCCATGTTATATGGTCTGATATACCACCAATCAGCATTCAGGCTCGAACCACCCAGTTTATAATAGTTTATATAGTTTGAAAGGACACACACAGGTGTCTATAATCATGGATGGTTGTGGTTTGATTTCATTGGTCGATTTACAAATATAAAAAGAACATGTAAAAATGTTCTCTCTCTACTGGTACTATGAGGACAGCTGTCTCCCTCATCTCTCTACTGGTACTATGAGGACAGCTGTCTCCCTCATCTCTCTACTGGTACTATGAGGACAGCTGTCTCCCTCATCTCTCTACTGGTACTATGAGGACAGCTGTCTCCCTCATCTCTCTACTGGTACCATGAGGACAGCTGTCTCCCTCATCTCTCTACTGGTACCATGAGGACAGCTGTCTCTCTCATCATTCTCTACTGGTACCATGAGGACAGCTGTCTCCCTCATCTCTCTACTGGTACTATGAGGACAGCTGTCTCCCTCATCTCTCTACTGGTACTATGAGGACAGCTGTCTCCCTCATCTCTCTACTGGTACTATGAGGACAGCTGTCTCCCTCATCTCTCTACTGGTACTATGAGGACAGCTGTCTCCCTCATCTCTCTACTGGTACTATGAGGACAGCTGTCTCCCTCATCTCTCTACTGGTACTATGAGGACAGCTGTCTCCCTCATCTCTCTACTGGTACTATGAGGACAGCTGTCTCCCTCATCTCTCTACTGGTACTATGAGGACAGCTGTCTCCCTCATCATTCTCTACTGGCACTATGAGGACAGCTGTCTCCCTCATCTCTCTACTGGTACTATGAGGACAGCTGTCTCCCTCATCTCTCTACTGGTACTATGAGGACAGCTGTCTCCCTCATCATTCTCTACTGGCACTATGAGGACAGCTGTCTCCCTCATCTCTCTACTGGTACCATGAGGACAGCTGTCTCCCTCATCATTCTCTACTGGTACCATGAGAACAGCTGTCTCCCTCATCATTCTCTACTGGTACTATGAGGACAGCTGTCTCCCTCATCATTCTCTAATGGTACTATGAGGACAGCTGTCTCCCTCATCATTCTCTACTGGTACCATGAGGACAGCTGTCTCTCTCATCATTCTCTACTGGTACCATGAGGACAGCTGTCTCCCTCATCATTCTCTACTGGTACCATGAGGACAGCTGTCTCCCTCATCATTCTCTACTGGTACCATGAGGACAGCTCTCTCCCTCATCTCTCTACTGGTACCATGAGGATAGCTGCCTCCCTCATCTCTCTACTGGTACCATGAGGACAGTTGTCTCCCTAATCATTCTCTACTGGTACCATGAGGACAGCTGTCTCCCTCATCTCTCTACTGGTACCATGAGAACAGCTGCCTCCCTCATCTCTCTACTCGTACCATGATGACAGCTGTCTCCCTCATCTCTCTACTGGTACCATGAGGACAGCTGTCTCCCTCATCATTCTCTACTGGTATCATGAGGACAGCTGACTCCCTCATCTCTCTACTGGTACCATGAGGACAGTTGTCTCCCTCATCTCTCTACTGGTACCATGAGAACAGTTGTCTCCCTCATCTCTCTACTGGTACCATGAGGACAGCTGTCTCCCTCATCTCTCTACTGGTACCATGAGGACAGTTGTCTCCCTCATCTCTCTCTACTGGTACCATGAGAACAGTTGTCTCCCTCATCTCTCTACTGGTACCATGAGGACAGCTGTCTCTCTCATCATTCTCTACTGGTACCATGAGGACAGCTGTCTCCCTCATCATTCTCTACTGGTACCATGAGGACAGCTGTCTCCCTCATCTCTCTACTGGTACCATGAGGATAGCTGCCTCCCTCATCTCTCTACTGGTACCATGAGGACAGTTGTCTCCCTCATCATTCTCTACTGGTACCATGAGGACAGCTGTCTCCCTCATCTCTCTCTACTGGTACCATGAGGACAGTTGTCTCCCTCATCTCTCTACTGGTGCCATGAGAACAGTTGTCTCCCTCATCTCTCTACTGGTACCATGAGGACAGCTGTCTCCCTCATCTCTCTACTGGTACCATGAGGACAGTTGTCTCCCTCATCTCTCTCTACTGGTACCATGAGAACAGTTGTCTCCCTCATCTCTCTACTGGTACCATGAGGACAGCTGTCTCTCTCATCATTCTCTACTGGTACCATGAGGACAGCTGTCTCCCTCATCATTCTCTACTGGTACCATGAGGACAGCTGTCTCCCTCATCTCTCTACTGGTACCATGAGGATAGCTGCCTCCCTCATCTCTCTACTGGTACCATGAGGACAGCTGTCTCCCTCATCATTCTCTACTGGTACCATGAGGACAGCTGTCTCCCTCATCTCTCTACTGGTACCATGAGGATAGCTGCCTCCCTCATCTCTCTACTGGTACCATGAGGACAGTTGTCTCCCTCATCTCTCTCTACTGGTACCATGAGAACAGTTGTCTCCCTCATCTCTCTACTGGTACCATGAGGACAGCTGTCTCTCTCATCATTCTCTACTGGTACCATGAGGACAGCTGTCTCCCTCATCATTCTCTACTGGTACCATGAGGACAGCTGTCTCCCTCATCTCTCTACTGGTACCATGAGGATAGCTGCCTCCCTCATCTCTCTACTGGTACCATGAGGACAGTTGTCTCCCTCATCATTCTCTACTGGTACCATGAGGACAGCTGTCTCCCTCATCTCTCTACTGGTACCATGAGGACAGCTGTCTCCCTCATCATTCTCTACTGGTATCATGAGGACAGCTGACTCCCTCATCTCTCTACTGGTACCATGAGGACAGTTGTCTCCCTCATCTCTCTACTGGTACCATGAGAACAGTTGTCTCCCTCATCTCTCAACTGGTACCATGAGGACAGCTGTCTCCCTCATCTCTCTACTGGTACCATGAGGACAGTTGTCTCCCTCATCTCTCTCTACTGGTACCATGAGGACAGTTGTCTCCCTCATCATTCTCTAATGGTACTATGAGGACAGCTGTCTCCCTCATCATTCTCTACTGGTACCATGAGGACAGCTGTCTCTCTCATCATTCTCTACTGGTACCATGAGGACAGCTGTCTCCCTCATCATTCTCTACTGGTACCATGAGGACAGCTGTCTCCCTCATCATTCTCTACTGGTACCATGAGGACAGCTGTCTCCCTCATCTCTCTACTGGTACCATGAGGATAGCTGCCTCCCTCATCTCTCTACTGGTACCATGAGGACAGTTGTCTCCCTCATCATTCTCTACTGGTACCATGAGGACAGCTGTCTCCCTCATCTCTCTACTGGTACCATGAGAACAGCTGCCTCCCTCATCTCTCTACTGGTACCATGAGGACAGCTGTCTCCCTCATCTCTCTACTGGTACCATGAGGACAGCTGTCTCCCTCATCATTCTCTACTGGTATCATGAGGACAGCTGTCTCCCTCATCATTCTCTACTGGTATCATGAGGACAGTTGTCTCCCTCATCTCTCTCTACTGGTACCATGAGGACAGTTGTCTCCCTCATCATTCTCTAATGGTACTATGAGGACAGCTGTCTCCCTCATCATTCTCTACTGGTACCATGAGGACAGCTGTCTCTCTCATCAGTATCTACTGGTATCATGAGGACAGCTGTCTCCCTCATCTCTCTACTGGTACCATGAGGATAGCTGCTTCCCTCATCTCTCTACTGGTACCATGAGAACAGCTGCCTCCCTCATCTCTCTACTGGTACCATGAGGACAGCTGTCTCCCTCATCTCTCTACTGGTACCATGAGGACAGCTGTCTCCCTCATCATTCTCTACTGGTATCATGAGGACAGCTGACTCCCTCATCTCTCTACTGGTACCATGAGGACAGGTGTCTCCCTCATCTCTCTACTGGTACCATGAGAACAGTTGTCTCCCTCATCTCTCTACTGGTACCATGAGGACAGCTGTCTCCCTCATCTCTCTACTGGTACCATGAGGACAGTTGTCTCCCTCATCTCTCTCTACTGGTACCATGAGGACAGTTGTCTCCCTCATCATTCTCTACTGGTACCATGAGGACAGTTGTCTCCCTCATCATTCTCTACTGGTACCATGAGGACAGCTGTCTCCCTCATCTCTACTGGTACCATGAGGACAGCTGTCTCCCTCATCTCTCTCTACTGGTACCATGAGGACAGTTGTCTTCCTCATCATTCTCTACTGATACCATGAGGACAGCTGTCTCCCTCATCATTCTCTACTGGTACCATGAGGACAGATCAAATTGAAACTTAATCCCTTAGTAATCTTATAGTAGACCAGTCAACCTGGAAAAAGTGCTGGGATTTATTTTTGCTTATTACAGACTTTCATCAATGCTTGATAAAACATGTTTGCTGTGATACAAGGTCATTTTGGATTTCTAACACCATTTTCAACAGGTCAAAAGGTCAAATGTGGTGAAAATTGTTAAATGTATATAGATTTAGGTGGAATGTTCAACACAAACAGAGTGGATTATCAAACAACACTTAGACTGTAGAGTGTCTGCATTAGTAGTTGCTTTTACATGCAGTTATTTTGCTTTCAGACACGCACATCCAGCTCAGCAAATGTTTTACAAATGGTGTATTTGTGTGTCATAGGGAACATTAATGGTATTTTAGTCTTTTTTTTTAAAGGCCTTTTTCAATACATTTGTAAATGCCCATAAACCCATTGAATACCTGCAACAGCTGGAACTGCAACAGCTGCCTTTCAGTAAACATTGTTTGACTCTAGCACTGAGACCTTGCTTCCCTTGTTTTAATATAACAACTACAGGACGTCAAGAGGCCTAATGGTTAGAGTGTTGGGGCGGCAGGAGGCCTAGTGGTTAGAGTGTTGGGGCGGAAGGAGGCCTAGTGGTTAGAGTGTTGGGGCGGCAGGAGGCCTAGTGGTTAGAGTGTTGGGGCGGAAGGAGGCCTAGTGGTTAGAGTGTTGGGGCGGCAGGAGGCCTAGTGGTTAGAGTGTTGGGGCGGCAGGAGGCCCAGTGGTTAGAGTGTTGGGGCGGCAGGAGGCCTAGTGGTTAGAATGTTGGGGCGGCAGGAGGCCTAGTGGTTAGAGTGTTGGGGTGGCAGGAGGCCTAGTGGTTAGAGTGTTGGGGCGGCAGGAGGCCTAGTGGTTAGAATGTTGGGGCGGCAGGAGGCCTAGTGGTTAGAGTGTTGGGGCGGCAGGAGGCCTAGTGGTTAGAGTGTTGGGGCGGCAGGAGGCCTAGTGGTTAGAGTGTTGGGGCGGCAGGAGGCCTAGTGGTTAGAGTGTTGGGGCGGCAGGTGGCCTAGTGGTTAGAGTGTTGGGGCGGCAGGAGGCCTAGTGGTTAGAGTGTTGGGGCGGCAGGAGGCCTAGTGGTTAGAGTGTTGGGGCGGCAGGAGGCCTAGTGGTTAGAGTGTTGGGGCGGCAGGAGGCCTAGTGGTTAGAGTGTTGGGGCGGCAGGAGGCCTAGTGGTTAGAGTGTTGGGGCGGCAGGAGGCCTAGTGGTTAGAGTGTTGGGGCGGCAGGAGGCCTAGTGGTTAGAATGTTGGGGCGGCAGGAGACCTAGTGGTTAGAGTGTTGGGGCGGCAGGAGGCCTAGTGGTTAGAGTGTTGGGGCGGCAGGAGGCCTAGTGGTTAGAGTGTTGGGGCGGCAGGAGGCCTAGTGGTTAGAGTGTTGGGGCGGCAGGAGGCCTAGTGGTTAGAGTGTTGGGGCGGCAGAAGGCCTAGTGGTTAGAGTGTTGGGGCGGCAGGTGGCCTAGTGGTTAGAGTGTTGGGGCGGCAGGTGGCCTAGTGGGTAGAGTGTTGGGGCGGCAGGTGGCCTAGTGGTTAGAGTGTTGGGGCGGCAGGAGGCCTAGTGGTTAGAGTGTTGGGGAAGCAGGTGGCCTAGTGGTTAGAGTGTTGGGGCGGCAGGAGGCCTAGTGGTTAGAATGTTGGGGCGGCAGGTGGCCTAGTGGTTAGAATGTTGGGGCGGCAGGTGGCCTAGTGGTTAGAGTGTTGGGGCGGCAGGTGGCCGAGTGGTTAGAGTGTTGGTGCGGCAGGAGGCCTAGTGGTTAGAGTGTTGGGGCGGCAGGTGGCCTAGTGGTTAGAGTGTTGGGGCGGCAGGTGGCCGAGTGGTTAGAGTGTTGGTGCGGCAGGAGGCCTAGTGGTTAGAGTGTTGGGGCGGCAGGAGGCCTAGTGGTTAGAGTGTTGGGGCGGCAGGTGGCCTAGTGGTTAGAGTGTTGGGGCGGCAGGTGGCCTAGTGGTTAGAATGTTGGGGCGGCAGGAGGCCTAGTGGTTAGAGTGTTGGGGCGGCAGGAGGCCTAGTGGTTAGAGTGTTGGGGCGGCAGGAGGCCTAGTGGTTAGAGTGTTGGGGCGGCAGGTGGCCTAGTGGTTAGAGTGTTGGGGCGGCAGGTGGCCTAGTGGTTAGAATGTTGGGGCGGCAGGTGGCCTAGTGGTTAGAGTGTTGGGGCGGCAGGTGGCCTAGTGGTTAGAGTGTTGGGGCGGCAGGTGGCCGAGTGGTTAGAGTGTTGGGGCGGCAGGAGGCCTAGTGGTTAGAGTGTTGGGGCGGCAGGAAGCCTATTGTTTAGAGTGTAGGGCCGGTAACCTGAAGGTTGATACTCTTAGAAAAAAAAGGTGCTATCTAGAACCTTAAATGGTTCTTCGGCTGTCCCCATAGGAGAACCCTTTGAATAACTATTTTAGGTTTCATGTAGAACCCTTTTGGTTCCAGGTGGAACCCTTTCCACATATTTTTCTGTATGGAACCCAAAAGGGTTCTATCTGGAAACAAAATTGGTTCTGCTGAAGCGAAAACCGAAACAATCTTATGAAAGCCTTTTTTCTAAGAGTGTAGTCCTAATCCACGACCCGACAAGGTGATGCAAGGCAGTTAACCCCCCCCACAACAACTGCTCCCCAGGTGCCCAGTGCGGCACGTACTCAGAGGGGTCGGGTTAAAGTGTTTCACTTTCACTTTTATTTTTTTATCAGTGATAGAGTGAAGTTGTATCATTACGCCATTTTGTGGTCTAGTCATTTAATCTCAGTAAGGACAGACATGGGAACGACAAGTTGTCTCATCATTTCTTTGCCGTTCAACAGTAAAAGTTGTGTTTTTGCATTTCTGAGTAAAAGTCCATTTAAAATGTATTGTTTCCATGGCATTGCTATTAAATCTTTATGGTGTTGCTGCTAGAAATATGTTCACATTTTAACTTAGAAATATTTGTAAATACATTTGTGAATAAATGTTCTTACCGTTTTCCTTCTCTTTTTCCTGGATGTTCTTAGAAAGCTGTTCTGTAGTTCATCAGCTCCAGTTCTCAATGAAACTCTGGTTAGTTGGAGGAGAAGACAAACAATGATCTCAGATCCAACTCTTCAGTCTTTTAATGTTGCTTCAAACTAGTGACTACACCCTCTACTGCTGTTTTACCAGAACTGAGACGTTTCCAAGAAACGTGTGTGTGTGTGTGTGTGTGTGTGTGTGTGTGTGTGTGTGTGTGTGTGTGTGTGTGTGTGTGTGTGTGTGTGTGTGTGTGTGTGTGTGTGTGTGTGTGTGTGTGTGTGTGTGTGTGTTGTTTAAGGCTTTCTGCTTAGTCATAGGGTCTCAAAAAAAACAGGATATGGTACTACCAGAACAGGCATTCTGTGGGCATTTCAGAGAAACATGTGGGTGTGTATGTGCAATTGTGTAGGTGTGCCTGTTACTATGGAGGCAAATTATGTGCCAAAATGACACATTTTAAATGAAAAGTGGACACTTTTGTCATAAACCAGTAGGCTGCGTCTCTGTTAAGAGTTTGGTTGGACCTCCGTACCCTTGAGATTTCACTCTCTATCGCTGGTCAGTGTTTATCCTCATCAAATCTGACTTGAACCCTAACTCTAACCTTGATCCAACCTTAACCAAACTCCTAAGGCCTTTTTTTTGGTTTTCATGAATTTTTACAATGTAGCCACATTTGGAATTTGCAGCTCGCCCTATCTAGCAGAAATCCAACGCCTCTCCATCCCTCTGTCCCTCCTGCCACTCTCTCCTGTCCTGTCCTCTCTTCTTCTCATCTCTTATTTTATTCTTTCTCCTCCTTTTCTCCATTTCCCCTCCTTCTGCTATATCCATCCTCTCTCCATCTCTCCTCTATATCCATCCTCTCTCCATCTCTCCTCTCTTAGTGTGTGCATCTCTCCTCTATATCCATCCTCTCTCCATCTCTCCTCTCTTAGTGTGTACTGTGTGTATCTCTCCTCTTTATCCATCCTCTCTCCATCTCTCCTCTCTTAGTGTGTACTGTGGGTATCTCTCCTCTATATCCATCCTCTCTCCATCTCTCCTCTCTTAGTGTGTACTGTGGGTACCTCTCCTCTATATCCATCCTCTCTCCATCTCTCCTCTCTTAGTGTGTACTGTGGGTATCTCTCCTCTATATCTATCCTCTCTTAGTGTGTACGGTGGGTATCTCTCCTCTATATCCATTCTCTCTCCATCTCTCCTCCTGTCCGTATCTCAGTTCTAATCTGTTCACTGCCCCTGTGAACCACTGCCCTGATTGCAATGTTGAGTAACATATACCTACCTTACTTTCACTCTCAACACCTTGCCTTGCGTGCCAGCAAGGCTTTTGCCCATACACACATGCACGTACACACAAACACACATGCACGTACACTAACACAGACTCATACAAACACATAGCCCTTTCTTTGTGAGTGTATGTCCCAGGTCAGGGTTAGGTCCCTCTAATGGTAGTCTGTCAGAATCAGAGGCATGAGGGTCAGAGGCATGAGGGTCAGAGGCATGAGGGTCAGAGGCATGAGGGTCAGAGGCATGAGGGTCAGAGGCATGAGGGTCAGAGGCATGAGGGTCAGAGGCATGAGGGTCAGAGACATGAGGGTCAGAGGCATGAGGATCAGAGACATGAGGGTCAGAGGCATGAGGGTCAGAGGCATGAGGGTCAGAGACATGAGGGTCAGAGGCATGAGGGTCAGAGACATGAGGGTCAGAGAGGGTGAACATATTGAGAGGGCAAAGAGAAAACAGAATACATGTACTGTTGAGTATGTTCAGTTAACTCCACAAAGTGAAAGTTGAAAAACGAACTTACTCTGAGCTAACATTGCCCCTTCCCCCTCCCCCGCTTCCTCTCAAAAGTACCACAAAGACAAACGGGTAACTCAATGAGTCACAAGGTTGTGCTAACCACTGTAGTGTTGGGAAAAAAACATCAGTCACAACAACAAATAATGTGGTTGAATGTAGACAGAAAACAAGCTCAATAAACTATGTAGAATGTGGGCTAGCTGTCTATATCATTAATGTGGGCTAGCTGTCTATATCATTAATGTGAGCTAGTTGTCTATATCATTAATGTGGGCTAGTTGTCTATATCATTAATGTGGGCTAGTTGTCTATATCATTAATGTGGGCTAGTTGTCTATATCATTAATGTGAGCTAGTTGTCTATATCATTAATGTGAGCTAGTTGTCTATATCATTAATGTGAGCTAGTTGTCTATATCATTAATGTGGGCTAGTTGTCCATATCATTAATGTGGGCTAGTTGTCTATATCATTAATGTGAGCTAGTTGTCTATATCATTAATGTGAGCTAGTTGTCTATATCATTAATGTGAGCTAGTTGTCTATATCATTAATGTGGGCTAGTTGTCTATATCATTAATGTGGGCTAGTTGTCTATCATGAATGTGGGCTAGTTGTCTATATCATTAATGTGGGCTAGTTGTCCATATCATTAATGTGGGCTAGTTGTCTATATCATTAATGTGGGCTAGTTGTCCATATCATTAATGTGGGCTAGTTGTCTATATCATTAATGTGGGCTAGTTGTCTATAGTTGTCTATATCATTAATGTGGGCTAATTGTCTATCATGAATGTGGGCTAGTTGTCTATATCATTAATGTGGGCTAGTTGTCCATATCATTAATGTGGGCTAGTTGTCTATAGTTGTCTATATCATTAATGTGGGCTAATTGTCTATCATGAATGTGGGCTAGTTGTCTATATCATTAATGTGGGCTAGTTGTCTATCATGAATGTGGGCTAGTTGTCTATATCATTAATGTGGGCTAGTTGTCTATCATGAATGTGGGCTAGTTGTCTATATCATTAATGTGGGCTAGTTGTCTTTATCATTAATGTGGGCTAGTTGTCCATATCATTAATGTGGGCTAGTTGTCCATATCATTAATGTGGGCTAGTTGTCTATATCATTAATGTGGGCTAGTTGTCTATATCATTAATGTGGGCTAGTTGTCTATATCATTAATGTGAGCTAGTTGTCCATATCATTAATGTGGGCTAGTTGTCTTTATCATTAATGTGGGCTAGTTGTCTATATCATTAATGTGGGCTAGCTGTCTATATCATTAATGTGGGCTAGTTGTCCATATCATTAATGTGGGCTAGTTGTCTATATCATTAATGTGGGCTAGTTGTCCATATCATTAATGTGGGCTAGTTGTCTATATCATTAATGTGGGCTAGTTGTCCATATCATTAATGTGGGCTAGTTGTCTATATCATTAATGTGGGCTAGTTGTCTATATCATTAATGTGGGCTAGTTGTCCATATCATTCATGTGGGCTAGTTGTCCATATCATTAATGTGGGCTAGTTGTCTATATCATTAAAGTGGGCTAGTTGTCTATATCATTAATGTGGGCTAGTTGTCTATAGTTGTCTATATCATTAATGTGGGCTAATTGTCTATCATGAATGTGGGCTAGTTGTCTATATCATTAATCTGGGCTAGTTGTCTATCATGAATGTGGGCTAGTTGTCTATATCATTAATGTGGGCTAGTTGTCTATCATGAATGTGGGCTAGTTGTCTATATCATTAATGTGGGCTAGTTGTCTTTATCATTAATGTGGGCTAGTTGTCCATATCATTAATGTGGGCTAGTTGTTCATATCATTAATGTGGGCTAGTTGTCTATATCATTAATGTGGGCTAGTTGTCTATATCATTAATGTGGGCTAGTTGTCTATAGTTGTCTATATCATTAAATGTGGGCTAGTTGTCTATATCATTCATGTGGGCTAGTTGTCTATATCATTCATGTGGGCTAGTTGTCTATATCATTCATGTGGGCTAGTTGTCCATATCATTAATGTGGGCTAGTTGTCTATATCATTAAATGTGGGCTAGTTGTCTATATCATTAATGTGGGCTAGTTGTCTATATCATTAAATGTGGGCTAGTTGTCTATATCATTCATGTGGGCTAGTTGTCTATATCATTCATGTGGGCTAGTTGTCTATATCATTCATGTGGGCTAGTTGTCTATATCATTCATGTGGGCTAGTTGTCTATATCATTCATGTGGGCTAGTTGTCTATAGTTGTCTATATCCTTAATGTGGGCTAGTTGTCTATATCATTAATGTGGGCTAGTTGTCTATATCATTAATGTGAGCTAGTTGTCTATATCATTAATGTGGGCTAGTTGTCTATATCCTTAATGTGGGCTAGTTGTCTATATCATTAATGTGGGCTAGTTGTCTATATCATTAATGTGAGCTAGTTGTCTATATCATTAATGTGGGCTAGTTGTCTATATCATTAATGTGGGCTAGTTGTCCATATCATTAATGTGGGCTAGTTGTCCATATCATTAATGTGGGCTAGTTGTCTATATCATTAATGTGGGCTAGTTGTCTATATCATTAATGTGAGCTAGTTGTCTATATCATTAATGTGGGCTAGTTGTCTATATCATTAATGTGGGCTAGTTGTCTATCATGAATGTGGGCTAGTTGTCTATATCATTCATGTGGGCTAGTTGTCTATATCATTCATGTGGGCTAGTTGTCCATATCATTAATGTGGGCTAGTTGTCTATATCATTAAATGTGGGCTAGTTGTCTATATCATTAATGTGGGCTAGTTGTCTATATCATTAAATGTGGGCTAGTTGTCTATATCATTCATGTGGGCTAGTTGTCTATATCATTCATGTGGGCTAGTTGTCTATATCATTCATGTGGGCTAGTTGTCTATATCATTCATGTGGGCTAGTTGTCTATATCATTCATGTGGGCTAGTTGTCTATAGTTGTCTATATCCTTAATGTGGGCTAGTTGTCTATATCATTAATGTGGGCTAGTTGTCTATATCATTAATGTGAGCTAGTTGTCTATATCATTAATGTGGGCTAGTTGTCTATATCCTTAATGTGGGCTAGTTGTCTATATCATTAATGTGGGCTAGTTGTCTATATCATTAATGTGAGCTAGTTGTCTATATCATTAATGTGGGCTAGTTGTCTATATCATTAATGTGGGCTAGTTGTCCATATCATTAATGTGGGCTAGTTGTCCATATCATTAATGTGGGCTAGTTGTCTATATCATTAATGTGGGCTAGTTGTCTATATCATTAATGTGAGCTAGTTGTCTATATCATTAATGTGGGCTAGTTGTCTATATCATTAATGTGGGCTAGTTGTCTATCATGAATGTGGGCTAGTTGTCTATATCATTAATGTGGGCTAGTTGTCTATATCATTAATGTGGGCTAGTTGTCCATATCATTAATGTGGGCTAGTTGTCCATATCATTAATGTGGGCTAGTTGTCTATATCATTAATGTGAGCTAGTTGTCTATATCATTAATGTGGGCTAGTTGTCTATATCATTAATGTGGGCTAGTTGTCCATATCATTAATGTGGGCTAGTTGTCTATATCATTAATGTGGGCTAGTTGTCCATATCATTAATGTGGGCTAGTTGTCTATATCATTAATGTGGGCTAGTTGTCTATATCATTAATCTGGGCTAGTTGTCTATCATGAATGTGGGCTAGTTGTCCATATCATTAATGTGGGCTAGTTGTCTATCATGAATGTGGGCTAGTTGTCTATATCATTAATGTGGGCTAGTTGTCTTTATCATTAATGTGGGCTAGTTGTCCATATCATTAATGTGGGCTAGTTGTTCATATCATTAATGTGGGCTAGTTGTCTATATCATTAATGTGGGCTAGTTGTCTATATCATTAATGTGGGCTAGTTGTCTATAGTTGTCTATATCATTAAATGTGGGCTAGTTGTCTATATCATTCATGTGGGCTAGTTGTCTATATCATTCATGTGGGCTAGTTGTCTATATCATTCATGTGGGCTAGTTGTCCATATCATTAATGTGGGCTAGTTGTCTATATCATTAAATGTGGGCTAGTTGTCTATATCATTAATGTGGGCTAGTTGTCTATATCATTAAATGTGGGCTAGTTGTCTATATCATTCATGTGGGCTAGTTGTCTATATCATTCATGTGGGCTAGTTGTCTATATCATTCATGTGGGCTAGTTGTCTATATCATTCATGTGGGCTAGTTGTCTATATCATTCATGTGGGCTAGTTGTCTATAGTTGTCTATATCCTTAATGTGGGCTAGTTGTCTATATCATTAATGTGGGCTAGTTGTCTATATCATTAATGTGAGCTAGTTGTCTATATCATTAATGTGGGCTAGTTGTCTATATCCTTAATGTGGGCTAGTTGTCTATATCATTAATGTGGGCTAGTTGTCTATATCATTAATGTGAGCTAGTTGTCTATATCATTAATGTGGGCTAGTTGTCTATATCATTAATGTGGGCTAGTTGTCCATATCATTAATGTGGGCTAGTTGTCCATATCATTAATGTGGGCTAGTTGTCTATATCATTAATGTGGGCTAGTTGTCTATATCATTAATGTGAGCTAGTTGTCTATATCATTAATGTGGGCTAGTTGTCTATATCATTAATGTGGGCTAGTTGTCTATCATGAATGTGGGCTAGTTGTCTATATCATTAATGTGGGCTAGTTGTCTATATCATTAATGTGGGCTAGTTGTCCATATCATTAATGTGGGCTAGTTGTCCATATCATTAATGTGGGCTAGTTGTCTATATCATTAATGTGAGCTAGTTGTCTATATCATTAATGTGGGCTAGTTGTCTATATCATTAATGTGGGCTAGTTGTCCATATCATTAATGTGGGCTAGTTGTCTATATCATTAATGTGGGCTAGTTGTCCATATCATTAATGTGGGCTAGTTGTCTATATCATTAATGTGGGCTAGTTGTCTATATCATTAATGTGGGCTAGTTGTCCATATCATTAATGTGGGCTAGTTGTCCATATCATTAATGTGGGCTAGTTGTCTATATCATTAATGTGAGCTAGTTGTCTATATCATTAATGTGGGCTAGTTGTCTATATCATTAATGTGGGCTAGTTGTCCATATCATTAATGTGGGCTAGTTGTCTATATCATTAATGTGGGCTAGTTGTCCATATCATTAATGTGGGCTAGTTGTCCATATCATTAATGTGAGCTAGTTGTCTATATCATTAATGTGGGTTAGTTGTCTATATCATTAATGTGGGCTAGTTGTCTATATCATTAATGTGGGCTAGTTGTCCATATCATTAATGTGGGCTAGTTGTCCATATCATTAATGTGGGCTAGTTGTCTATATCATTAATGTGAGCTAGTTGTCTATATCATTAATGTGGGCTAGTTGTCTATATCATTAATGTGGGCTAGTTGTCCATATCATTAATGTGGGCTAGTTGTCTATATCATTAATGTGGGCTAGTTGTCCATATCATTAATGTGGGCTAGTTGTCTATATCATTAATGTGGGCTAGTTGTCTATATCATTAATGTGGGCTACTTGTCCATATCATTAATGTGGGCTAGTTGTCCATATCATTAATGTGGGCTAGTTGTCTATATCATTAATGTGGGCTAGTTGTCTATATCATTAATGTGGGCTAGTTGTCTATATCATTAATGTGGGCTAGTTGTCTATATCATTAATGTGAGCTAGTTGTCTATATCATTAATGTGGGCTAGTTGTCCATATCATTAATGTGGGCTAGTTGTCCATATCATTAATGTGGGCTAGTTGTCTATATCATTAATGTGGGCTAGTTGTCTATATCATTAATGTGGGCTAGTTGTCCATATCATTAATGTGGGCTAGTTGTCTATATCATTAATGTGGGCTAGTTGTCCATATCATTAATGTGGGCTAGTTGTCCATATCATTAATGTGGGCTAGTTGTCCATATCATTAATGTGGGCTAGTTGTCTATATCATTAATGTGGGCTAGTTGTCTATAGTTGTCTATATCATTAATGTGGGCTAATTGTCTATCATGAATGTGGGCTAGTTGTCCATATCATTAATGTGAGCTAGTTGTCTATATCATTAATGTGGGCTAATTGTCTATCATGAATGTGGGCTAGTTGTCCATATCATTAATGTGGGCTAGTTGTCTATATCAAGAATGTGGGCTAGTTGTCCATATCATTAATGTGGGCTAGTTGTCTATATCATTAATGTGGGCTAGTTGTCTATATCATTAATGTGGGCTAGTTGTCTATATCATTAATGTGGGCTAGTTGTCTATAGTTGTCTATATCATTAATGTGGGCTAATTGTCTATCATGAATGTGGGCTAGTTGTCTATATCATTAATGTGGGCTAGTTGTCCATATCATTAATGTGGGCTAGTTGTCTATATCATTAATGTGGGCTAGTTGTCTATAGTTGTCTATATCATTAATGTGGGCTAATTGTCTATCATGAATGTGGGCTAGTTGTCTATATCATTAATGTGGGCTAGTTGTCTATCATGAATGTGGGCTAGTTGTCTATATCATTAATGTGGGCTAGTTGTCTATATCATTAATGTGGGCTAGTTGTCTATATCATTAATGTGGGCTAGTTGTCTATATCATTAATGTGGGCTAGTTGTCCATATCATTAATGCGGGCTAGTTGTCCATATCATTAATGTGGGCTAGTTGTCTATATCATTAATGTGGGCTAGTTGTCTATATCATTAATGTGGGCTAGTTGTCCATATCATTAATGTGGGCTAGTTGTCCATATCATTAATGTGAGCTAGTTGTCTCTATCATTAATGTGAGCTAGTTGTCTATATCATTAATGTGGGCTAGTTGTCCATATCATTAATGTGGGCTAGTTGTCTATATCATTAATGTGAGCTAGTTGTCTATATCATTAATGTGAGCTAGTTGTCTATATCATTAATGTGAGCTAGTTGTCTATATCATTAATGTGGGCTAGTTGTCTATATCATTAATGTGGGCTAGTTGTCTATCATGAATGTGGGCTAGTTGTCTATATCATTAATGTGGGCTAGTTGTCCATATCATTAATGTGGGCTAGTTGTCTATATCATTAATGTGGGCTAGTTGTCCATATCATTAATGTGGGCTAGTTGTCTATATCATTAATGTGGGCTAGTTGTCTATAGTTGTCTATATCATTAATGTGGGCTAATTGTCTATCATGAATGTGGGCTAGTTGTCTATATCATTAATGTGGGCTAGTTGTCCATATCATTAATGTGGGCTAGTTGTCTATAGTTGTCTATATCATTAATGTGGGCTAATTGTCTATCATGAATGTGGGCTAGTTGTCTATATCATTAATGTGGGCTAGTTGTCTATCATGAATGTGGGCTAGTTGTCTATATCATTAATGTGGGCTAGTTGTCTATCATGAATGTGGGCTAGTTGTCTATATCATTAATGTGGGCTAGTTGTCTTTATCATTAATGTGGGCTAGTTGTCCATATCATTAATGTGGGCTAGTTGTCCATATCATTAATGTGGGCTAGTTGTCTATATCATTAATGTGGGCTAGTTGTCTATATCATTAATGTGGGCTAGTTGTCTATATCATTAATGTGAGCTAGTTGTCCATATCATTAATGTGGGCTAGTTGTCTTTATCATTAATGTGGGCTAGTTGTCTATATCATTCATGTGGGCTAGCTGTCTATATCATTAATGTGGGCTAGTTGTCCATATCATTAATGTGGGCTAGTTGTCTATATCATTAATGTGGGCTAGTTGTCCATATCATTAATGTGGGCTAGTTGTCTATATCATTAATGTGGGCTAGTTGTCCATATCATTAATGTGGGCTAGTTGTCTATATCATTAATGTGGGCTAGTTGTCTATATCATTAATGTGGGCTAGTTGTCCATATCATTCATGTGGGCTAGTTGTCCATATCATTAATGTGGGCTAGTTGTCTATATCATTAAAGTGGGCTAGTTGTCTATATCATTAATGTGGGCTAGTTGTCTATAGTTGTCTATATCATTAATGTGGGCTAATTGTCTATCATGAATGTGGGCTAGTTGTCTATATCATTAATGTGGGCTAGTTGTCTATCATGAATGTGGGCTAGTTGTCTATATCATTAATGTGGGCTAGTTGTCTATCATGAATGTGGGCTAGTTGTCTATATCATTAATGTGGGCTAGTTGTCTTTATCATTAATGTGGGCTAGTTGTCCATATCATTAATGTGGGCTAGTTGTCCATATCATTAATGTGGGCTAGTTGTATATATCATTAATGTGGGCTAGTTGTCTATATCATTAATGTGGGCTAGTTGTCTATAGTTGTCTATATCATTAAATGTGGGCTAGTTGTCTATATCATTCATGTGGGCTAGTTGTCTATATCATTCATGTGGGCTAGTTGTCTATATCATTCATGTGGGCTAGTTGTCTATATCATTCATGTGGGCTAGTTGTCTATATCATTAAATGTGGGCTAGTTGTCTATATCATTAAATGTGGGCTAGTAGTCTATATCATAAAATGTGGGCTAGTTGTCTATATCATTAATGTGGGCTAGTTGTCTATATCATTAAATGTGGGCTAGTTGTCTATATCATTCATGTGGGCTAGTTGTCTATATCATTCATGTGGGCTAGTTGTCTATATCATTAATGTGGGCTAGTTGTCTATATCATTCATGTGGGCTAGTTGTCTATATCATTCATGTGGGCTAGTTGTTTATAGTTGTCTATATCCTTAATGTGGGCTAGTTGTCTATATCATTAATGTGGGCTAGTTGTCTATATCATTAATGTGAGCTAGTTGTCTATATCATTAATGTGGGCTAGTTGTCTATATCCTTAATGTGGGCTAGTTGTCTATATCATTAATGTGGGCTAGTTGTCTATATCATTAATGTGAGCTAGTTGTCTATATCATTAATGTGGGCTAGTTGTCTATATCATTAATGTGGGCTAGTTGTCCATATCATTAATGTGGGCTAGTTGTCCATATCATTAATGTGGGCTAGTTGTCTATATCATTAATGTGGGCTAGTTGTCTATATCATTAATGTGAGCTAGTTGTCTATATCATTAATGTGGGCTAGTTGTCTATATCATTAATGTGGGCTAGTTGTCTATCATGAATGTGGGCTAGTTGTCTATATCATTAATGTGGGCTAGTTGTCTATATCATTAATGTGGGCTAGTTGTCCATATCATTAATGTGGGCTAGTTGTCCATATCATTAATGTGGGCTAGTTGTCTATATCATTAATGTGAGCTAGTTGTCTATATCATTAATGTGGGCTAGTTGTCTATATCATTAATGTGGGCTAGTTGTCCATATCATTAATGTGGGCTAGTTGTCTATATCATTAATGTGGGCTAGTTGTCCATATCATTAATGTGGGCTAGTTGTCTATATCATTAATGTGGGCTAGTTGTCTATATCATTAATGTGGGCTAGTTGTCCATATCATTAATGTGGGCTAGTTGTCCATATCATTAATGTGGGCTAGTTGTCTATATCATTAATGTGAGCTAGTTGTCTATATCATTAATGTGGGCTAGTTGTCTATATCATTAATGTGGGCTAGTTGTCCATATCATTAATGTGGGCTAGTTGTCCATATCATTAATGTGGGCTAGTTGTCCATATCATTAATGTGGGCTAGTTGTCCATATCATTAATGTGAGCTAGTTGTCTATATCATTAATGTGGGCTAGTTGTCTATATCATTAATGTGGGCTAGTTGTCTATATCATTAATGTGGGCTAGTTGTCCATATCATTAATGTGGGCTAGTTGTCCATATCATTAATGTGGGCTAGTTGTCTATATCATTAATGTGAGCTAGTTGTCTATATCATTAATGTGGGCTAGTTGTCTATATCATTAATGTGGGCTAGTTGTCCATATCATTAATGTGGGCTAGTTGTCTATATCATTAATGTGGGCTAGTTGTCCATATCATTAATGTGGGCTAGTTGTCTATATCATTAATGTGGGCTAGTTGTCTATATCATTAATGTGGGCTAGTTGTCCATATCATTAATGTGGGCTAGTTGTCCATATCATTAATGTGGGCTAGTTGTCCATATCATTAATGTGGGCTAGTTGTCTATATCATTAATGTGGGCTAGTTGTCTATATCATTAATGTGGGCTAGTTGTCTATATCATTAATGTGAGCTAGTTGTCTATATCATTAATGTGGGCTAGTTGTCCATATCATTAATGTGGGCTAGTTGTCCATATCATTAATGTGGGCTAGTTGTCTATATCATTAATGTGGGCTAGTTGTCTATATCATTAATGTGGGCTAGTTGTCCATATCATTAATGTGGGCTAGTTGTCTATATCATTAATGTGGGCTAGTTGTCCATATCATTAATGTGGGCTAGTTGTCCATATCATTAATGTGGGCTAGTTGTCCATATCATTAATGTGGGCTAGTTGTCTATATCATTAATGTGGGCTAGTTGTCTATAGTTGTCTATATCATTAATGTGGGCTAATTGTCTATCATGAATGTGGGCTAGTTGTCCATATCATTAATGTGAGCTAGTTGTCTATATCATTAATGTGGGCTAATTGTCTATCATGAATGTGGGCTAGTTGTCCATATCATTAATGTGGGCTAGTTGTCTATATCAAGAATGTGGGCTAGTTGTCCATATCATTAATGTGGGCTAGTTGTCTATATCATTAATGTGGGCTAGTTGTCTATATCATTAATGTGGGCTAGTTGTCTATATCATTAATGTGGGCTAGTTGTCTATAGTTGTCTATATCATTAATGTGGGCTAATTGTCTATCATGAATGTGGGCTAGTTGTCTATATCATTAATGTGGGCTAGTTGTCCATATCATTAATGTGGGCTAGTTGTCTATATCATTAATGTGGGCTAGTTGTCTATAGTTGTCTATATCATTAATGTGGGCTAATTGTCTATCATGAATGTGGGCTAGTTGTCTATATCATTAATGTGGGCTAGTTGTCTATCATGAATGTGGGCTAGTTGTCTATATCATTAATGTGGGCTAGTTGTCTATATCATTAATGTGGGCTAGTTGTCTATATCATTAATGTGGGCTAGTTGTCTATATCATTAATGTGGGCTAGTTGTCCATATCATTAATGCGGGCTAGTTGTCCATATCATTAATGTGGGCTAGTTGTCTATATCATTAATGTGGGCTAGTTGTCCATATCATTAATGTGGGCTAGTTGTCCATATCATTAATGTGGGCTAGTTGTCTATATCATTAATGTGGGCTAGTTGTCTATATCATTAATGTGGGCTAGTTGTCTATAGTTGTCTATATCATTAATGTGGGCTAATTGTCTATCATGAATGTGGGCTAGTTGTCTATATCATTAATGTGGGCTAGTTGTCTATCATGAATGTGGGCTAGTTGTCTATATCATTAATGTGGGCTAGTTGTCTATCATGAATGTGGGCTAGTTGTCTATATCATTAATGTGGGCTAGTTGTCTATATCATTAATGTGGGCTAGTTGTCCATATCATTAATGTGGGCTAGTTGTCCATATCATTAATGTGGGCTAGTTGTCTATATCATTAATGTGGGCTAGTTGTCTATATCATTAATGTGGGCTAGTTGTCTATAGTTGTCTATATCATTAATGTGGGCTAGTTGTCTATATCATTCATGTGGGCTAGTTGTCTATATCATTCATGTGGGCTAGTTGTCTATATCATTCATGTGGGCTAGTTGTCTATATCATTCATGTGGGCTAGTTGTCTATATCATTCATGTGGGCTAGTTGTCTATATCATTCATGTGGGCTAGTTGTCCATAGTTGTCTAAATCATTCATGCGGGCTAGTTGTCTATATCATTAAATGTGGGATAATGTGGGCTATCAAGGACAGGTTTGTATGGTTGCTATCAAGGACAGGTTAGTGTGGTTGCTATCAAGGACAGGTTAGTGTGGTTGCTATCAAGGACAGGTTTGTATGGTTGCTATCAAGGACAGGTTTGTGTGGTTGCTATCAAGGACAGGTTTGTGTGGTTGCTATCAAGGACAGGTTTGTGTGGTTGCTATCAAGGACAGGTTTGTGTGGTTGCTATCAAGGACAGGTTTGTGTGGTTGCTATCAAGGACAGGTTTGTGTGGTTGCTATCAAGGACAGGTTTGTGTGGTTGCTATCAAGGACAGGTTTGTGTGGTTGCTATCAAGGACAGGTTTGTGTGGTTGCTATCAAGGACAGGTTTGTGTGGTTGCTATCAAGGAGAGGTTTGTGTGGTTGCTATCAAGGACAGGTTTGTGTGGTTGCTATCAAGGACAGGTTTGTGTGGTTGCTATCAAGGACAGGTTTGTGTGGTTGCTATCAAGGACAGGTTTGTGTGGTTGCTATCAAGGACAGGTTTGTGTGGTTGCTATCAAGGACAGGTTTGTGTGGTTGCTATCAAGGACAGGTTTGTGTGGTTGCTATCAAGGACAGGTTTGTGTGGTTGCTATCAAGGACAGGTTTGTGTGGTTGCTATCAAGGACAGGATACGCCAATCATGGTTCTGAACGCTCTGAACGGTTGGTTCTGAACGCGGTTCTGAACATGGTTCTGAACGCTTCACTTCTTTGTGTGAATGAAATAGGACCTCACATTTCTGTGTGTGTGTGTGTGTGTGTGCTCGCGTTTCCATGCTCACTCGTGTGTATGTCGGATATGAGTGTGAATGCCTGCCATTCAATCCCACATTGTGTAGTTGTGCATTGTCCCACATTGTGTAGTAGTGCATTCCCACAGTGTGTAGTTGTGCATTGTCCCACAGTGTGTGGTTGTGCATTGTCCCACAGTGTGTGGTTGTGCATTGTCCCACAGTGTGTGGTTGTGCATTGTCCAACATTGTGTAGTTGTGCATTTTCCCACAGTGTGTAGTTGTGCATTTTCCCACAGTGTGTAGTTGTACATTTTCCCACAGTGTGTAGTTGTGCATTGTCCCACATTGTGTAGTTGTGCATTGTCCCACATTGTGTAGTTGTGCATTGTCCCACATTGGGTGGTTGTGCATTGTCCCACATTGTGTGGTTGTGCATTGTCCCACAGTGTGTAGTTGTGCATTGTCCCACAGTGTGTAGTTGTGCATTGTCCCACAGTGTGAGGTTGTGCATTGTCCCACAGTGTGAAGTTGTGCATTGTCCCACAGTGTGTAGTTGTGCATTGTCCCACAGTGTGTAGTTGTGCATTGTCCCACAGTGTGTGGTTGTGCATTGTCCCACAGTTTGTGGTTGTGCATTGTCCCACAGTGTGTGGTTGTGCATTGTCCCACAGTGTGTAGTTGTGCATTGTCCCACAGTGTGTAGTTGTGCATTGTCCCACAGTGTGTAGTTGTGCATTGTCCCACATTGTGTGGTTGTACATTGTCCAACATTGTGTAGTTGTGCATTGTCCCACAGTGTGTGGTTGTGCATTGTCCCACATTGTGTGGTTGTACATTGTCCAACATTGTGTAGTTGTGCATTGTCCCACAGTGTGTAGTTGTGCATTTTCCCACTATGTGTAGTTGTGCATTGTCCCACAGTGTGTGGTTGTACATTGTCCCACAGTGTGTGGTTGTGCATTGTCCCACAGTGTGTAGTTGTGCATTGTCCCACAGTGTATAGTTGTGCATTGTCCCACAGTGTGTAGTTGTGCATTGTCCCACAGTGTGTAGTTGTGCATTGTCCCACAGTGTGTAGTTGTATATTGTCCCACAGTGTGTGGTTGTGCATTGTCCCACATTGTGTGGTTGTGCATTGTCCCACATTGTGTGGTTGTGCATTGTCCCACATTGTGTGGTTGTGCATTGTCCCACATTGTGTAGTTGTATATTGTCCCACAGTGTGTAGTTGTGCATTGTCCCACAGTGTGTAGTTGTATATTGTCCCACACTGTGTGGTTATACATTGTCCCACATTGTGTAGTTGTGCATTGTCCCACAGTGTGTAGTTGTGCATTGTCCCACAGTGTGTAGTTGTGCATTGTCCCACAGTGTGTAGTTGTCCATTGTCCCACATTGTGTAGTTGTGCATTGTCCCACAGTGTGTAGTTGTGCATTGTCCCACAGTGTGTAGTTGTCCATTGTCCCACAGTGTGTAGTTGTGCATTGTCCCACAGTGTGAGGTTGTGCATTGTCCCACAGTGTGAAGTTGTGCATTGTCCCACAGTGTGTAGTTGTGCATTGTCCCACAGTGTGTAGTTGTGCATTGTCCCACAGTGTGTGGTTGTGCATTGTCCCACAGTTTGTGGTTGTGCATTGTCCCACAGTGTGTGGTTGTGCATTGTCCCACAGTGTGTAGTTGTGCATTGTCCCACAGTGTGTAGTTGTGCATTGTCCCACAGTGTGTAGTTGTGCATTGTCCCACATTGTGTGGTTGTACATTGTCCAACATTGTGTAGTTGTGCATTGTCCCACAGTGTGTGGTTGTGCATTGTCCCACATTGTGTGGTTGTACATTGTCCAACATTGTGTAGTTGTGCATTGTCCCACAGTGTGTAGTTGTGCATTTTCCCACTATGTGTAGTTGTGCATTGTCCCACAGTGTGTGGTTGTACATTGTCCCACAGTGTGTGGTTGTGCATTGTCCCACAGTGTGTAGTTGTGCATTGTCCCACAGTGTGTAGTTGTGCATTGTCCCACAGTGTGTAGTTGTGCATTGTCCCACAGTGTGTAGTTGTACATTGTCCCACAGTGTGTAGTTGTATATTGTCCCACAGTGTGTGGTTGTGCATTGTCCCACATTGTGTGGTTGTGCATTGTCCCACATTGTGTGGTTGTGCATTGTCCCACATTGTGTGGTTGTGCATTGTCCCACATTGTGTAGTTGTATATTGTCCCACAGTGTGTAGTTGTGCATTGTCCCACAGTGTGTAGTTGTATATTGTCCCACACTGTGTGGTTATACATTGTCCCACATTGTGTAGTTGTGCATTGTCCCACAGTGTGTAGTTGTGCATTGTCCCACAGTGTGTAGTTGTGCATTGTCCCACAGTGTGTAGTTGTCCATTGTCCCACATTTTGTAGTTGTGCATTGTCCCACAGTGTGTAGTTGTATATTGTCCCACACTGTGTGGTTATACATTGTCCCACATTGTGTAGTTGTGCATTGTCCCACAGTGTGTAGTTGTGCATTGTCCCACAGTGTGTAGTTGTGCATTGTCCCACAGTGTGTAGTTGTCCATTGTCCCACATTTTGTAGTTGTGCATTGTCCCACAGTGTGTAGTTGTGCATTGTCCCACAGTGTGTAGTTGTCCATTGTCCCACATTGTGTAGTTGTGCATTGTCCCACATTGTGTAGTTGTGCATTGTCCCACATTGTATGGTTGTGCATTGTCCCACATTGTATGGTTGTACATTGTTCCACATTGTGTGGTTGTACATTGTCCCACATTGTGTAGTTGTATATTGTCCCACATTGTGTGGTTCTGCATTGTCCCACATAACGAGTCAGTCAGTCTGTCTATACCAGAGAAGCTGTGTGGCCGAGTGACTGTGTCGTTTGTAAAGCCGACCTCTGTCAGAGGGGTCACAGGCAGACCAACATTCCAACAAAACAACCCAGCAGTCACATGCCTTCATGTGGCAGACGGTTTCCTGCAATGTGAACCTTCCAGCACGTGACTGGCTGCACAGTGGTGGGGGCCAAAATGTAGGGTGGTTTCCTGCAATGTGAACCTTCCAGCACGTGACTGACTGCACAGCGGTGGGGGCCAAAATGTAGGGTGGTTTCCTGCAATGTGAAACCCACAGCAGGGAACTGTAAAATGGTTGGGGAGGGGTTGAGGAGGAGACAGCCCCAGAAACCGACAGGGAAATAAAGAGAGAGAGAGACCTCCCTTTTACTCGATGATTGTTGAAAGGCTCAATCTGCAGTGGCGGTTTTAGTATGTAAATCTTGGTGGGGAAAACTCAACCAATGTTTTTATATGCATGCCAGCAAAGCCACTACACAACACAACACAGCAGTATACCGGTGACAAACTGTGCCCACTTACTGTTAGGGCCTACATAAAGCTGTCCCAACAGACTACATAAAGCTGTCCCGACAGACTACATAAAGCTGTCCCGACAGACTACATAAAGCTGTCCCGACAGACTACATAAAGCTGTCCCAACAGACTACATAAAGCTGTCCCGACAGACTACATAAAGCTGTCCTATCAGACTACATAAAGCTGTCCCAACAGACTACATAAAGCTGTCCCGACAGACTACATAAAGCTGTCCTATCAGACTACATAAAGCTGTCCCAACAGACTACATAAAGCTGTCCCATCAGACTACATAAAGCTGTCCCGACAGACTACATAAAGCTGTCCCAACAGACTACATAAAGCTGTCCCGACAGACTACATAAAGCTGTCCCGACAGACTACATAAAGCTGTCCCGACAGACTACATAAAGCTGTCCCGACAGACTACATAAAGCTGTCCCGACAGACTACATAAAGCTGTCCCGACAGACTACATAAAGCTGTCCCGACAGACTACATAAAGCTGTCCCGACATACTACATAAAGCTGTCCCGACAGACTACATAAAGCTGTCCCGACATACTACATAAAGCTGTCCCAACAAACTACATAAAGCTGTCCCAACAAACGACATAAAGCTGTCCCAACAGACTACATAAAGCTGTCCCAACAGACTACATAAAGCTGTCCCAACAGACTACATGAAGTTGCCCCAACAAACTACATAAAGCTGTCCCGACAGACTAAATAAAGCTGTCCCGATAGACTAAATAAAGCTGTCCCAACAGACTACATAAAGCTGTCCCGACAGACTACATAAAGCTGTCCCGACAGACTACATAAAGCTGTCCCGACAGACTACATAAAGCCGTCCCAACACACTACATAAAGCCGTCCCGACAGACTACATAAAGCTGTCCCAACAAACTACATAAAGCTGTCCCGACATACTACATAAAGCTGTCCCGACAGACAACATAAAGCTGTCCCGACATACTACATAAAGCTGTCCCGACAGACTACATAAAGCTGTCCCGACAGACTACATAAAGCTGTCCCAACAAACTACATAAAGCTGTCCCAACAAACTACATAAAGCTGTCCCAACAAACGACATAAAGCTGTCCCAACAGACTACATAAAGCTGTCCCAACAGACTACATAAAGCTGTCCCAACAGACTACATGAAGTTGCCCCAACAAACTACATAAAGCTGTCCCGACAGACTAAATAAAGCTGTCCCGACAGACTAAATAAAGCTGTCCGGACAGACTACTTAAAGCTGTCCGGACAGACTACTTAAAGCTGTCCCATCAGAAAACATAAAGCTGTCCCAACAAACTACATAAAGCTGTCCCAAAAAACTACATAAAGCTGTCCCAGCAAACTACATAAAGCTGTCCCAGCAAACTACATAAAGCTGTCCCAGCAAACTACATAAAGCTGTCCCAACAGACTACATAAAGCTGTCCCAACAGACTACAGAAAGCTGTCCCGACAGACAACATAAAGCTGTCCCAACAGACAACATAAAGCTGTCCCGACAGACTACATAAAGCTGTCCCGACAGACTACATAAAGCTGTCCCGACAGACTACATAAAGCTGTCCCGACAGACTACATAAAGCTGTCCCGACAGACTACATAAAGCTGTCCCGACAGACTACATAAAGCTGTCCCGACAGACTACATAAAGCTGTCCCGACAGACTACATAAAGTTGTCCCGACAGACTACATAAAGCTGTCCCTACAAACTACATAAGGCTGTCCCAACAAACTACATAAAGCTGTCCCAACAAACTACATAAAGCTGTCCCAACAAACTACATAAAGCTGTCCCAACAAACTACATAAAGCTTTCCCGACAGACTACATAAAGCTGTCCCAACAGACTACATAAAGCTGTCCCGACAAACTACATGAAGCTGTCCCGACAGACTACATAAAGCTGTCCCAACAAACTACATAAAGCTGTCCCAACAAACTACATAAAGCTGTCCCAACAAACTACATAAAGCTGTCCCAACAAACTACATAAAGCTGTTCCAACAGACTACATAAAGCTGTCCCAAAAGACTACATAAAGCTGTCCCAACAGACTACATAAAGCTGTCCCAACAGACTACATAAAGCTGTCCCAACAGACTACATAAAGCTGTCCCAACAGACTACATAAAGCTGTCCCAACAGACTACATAAAGCTGTTCCAACAGACTACATAACGTGGTCCCAACAAACTACATAAAGCTGTCCCAACAGACTACATAAAGCTGTTCCAACAGACTACATAACGTGGTCCCAACAAACTACATAAAGCTGTCCCGACAAACTACATAAAGCTGTCCCAACAAACTACATAAAGATGACCTAAAAAATGTACGCCTATGCAACATTAACCAATTAAAAACAGTACTGTAGCAATGAGGTTTGTGCAGTAAGCTATAGGCCCAATACATTATAGCCTACAACACTCTACTCAACAAATTGGATGCAGGCCCTCGCTTCATACTTGTCGCCAAACCCACTGGCTACAGGTCATCTACAAGTCTCTGCTAGGTAAAGCCCCGCCTTATCTCAGCTCACTGGTCACCATAGCAGCACCCACCCGTAGCACGCGCTCCAGCAGATATACCTCACTAGTCACCCCCAAAGCCAATTCCTACTTTGACCGCCTTTCCTTACAGTTCTCTGCTGCCAATGACTGGAACAAACTGCAAAAATCACAAAAGCTGTAGACTCATATTTCCCTCACTAGCTTTAAGCACCAGCTGTCAGAGCAGCACCTGTACATAGTCCATCTGCAAATAGCCCATCCAACTACCTCATCCCCATACTGTATTTATTTATTTATCTTGCTCCTTTGCACCCCAGTATGTCTACTTGCACATTCATCTTCTGCACATCTACCATTCCAGTGTTTAATTGCTATATTGTAATTACTTCGCCACCATGGCCTATTTATTGCCTTACCTCCCTTATCGTACCTCGTTTGCACACACTGTATATAGATTTTTTTTCTACTCTATTATTGACTGTATGTTTGTTTATTCCATGTGTAACTCTGTGTTGTTGTATGTGTCAAACTGCTTTGCTTTATTCTTGGCCAGGTCACAGTTGTAAATGAGAACTTGTTCTCAACTAGCCTACCTGGTTAAAGAAAGGTGAAATAAAATGTAAAAATTAAAAATGATCATTGCATATTGGCACATACATCTGTAACTCCATTCTATAGGCCCTATTCTATATATTCAGCATGATGATGATGATGGTGATGATGATGATGATTAATACATGTGTTTGATGGTCTGTATCTGATGTCCAGTCTGATCCCTAAATAACATCGACAGTGGCGGTGTGCTGAATGGTCCACAGCATCATCTGGATAATGTGCGCAACAAGAGTTCAACATTCACCTTCTGCTACCATTTCTGTCAAGCCGACGACATATACAACTTGACTCATACGTTTGCAAAAAAAAAACGACTTATATGCACCATACAGAACGCACTGCAACTGCCTCGGCAATGCTGTGAGGCAAACGCAGCGTTCATTGGAAATGGATGTACTTCTGGTGTACCGAAACACAATGACGGTGTCGGTCGGTGTGTTCGAGGTGTGATCATGCCCAATGTCCACCAGATGCATTTAGGTTTTGTTTTGCTAGATGTCTAGCCCGCATTTCCCGTACTTGGCGCACATGTGCTTCGCTTTCAACTAGCTAAAAGCTAGCTAGTTGCAGTATGTGTGTGTACTTCTGTTTGTACCACTACATGGTAACGCAACACACAAGTTTAAAATATTGAACGCGTGTGGTACATAGAACACACCGCAGCCTACTGTGAACGCATGTGGTACATAGAACGCACCACAGCCTACTGTGAACGCGTGTGGTACATAGAACGCACCGCAGCCTACTGCAGCACCCCTAACTTAGTGTTGCGGGCTGCTCCATTGACAATGAATGACTTCCACTGGAACACAAAGTGTTACACATTTGGTGAACAAGAGGCGAAACGCTTCAAACACACCAACTGTATTAAGGCGCTAAATAGTATGCAGCAGCATCATCTAGATATGTGTGAAACATTCACCTTCTGCTACCATTTCTGTCAACCTGTTGTACGCATACAGTTTGACGCATATGTTCGATATATCCGACGTATGCACCACACATAACGTATTACCACTGCAACGCAATGCTGCAAGGCAAACTCGGCGTTCCATAGGAAATGAATGTACTTCTGGTGTACCGAAACACAACGACACAGTCGGTGTCTACGAAGCGTCAGGGGAGTGAGAGCAGCGTCTGTCCCTCCCGCTCTCCCTCCCTCCACTGAGAAAAGGGGTCATATTCTTCCAGCTGATGGCGGAATTCAAGTCACACTGCATTATTTCATGCACCAATTCATGTTGTTACTCCTATGACCGGAGAAAGTGAAATATTCCTTGATATTAAAAAAGACTCAAGCCGCTAATAACGCAAGATTATCAGAATCCTTTGCTAAAGTCATTCATTGCAGCTGCAGTGCTGGTTGAGTGGACGGACCGAAGGCACATTTTATGTCTTATAAAAGTGTTGAACAAAGTGACAGTGCTGAATAACAACTTAAACATTAACTTACTCATAAAAACAGCAACTATTTGCTGTATTCCTTGGGTCTCTCTCTAGTGATGGTTTTAAACGTTTTGCTATTTCACAGTACCCACTTTTCTGTTCATTCAAGGCTTATTTTTTACAGTCTATGGCTCGAGAAAGCTGTTCAGACACGTGATATGAGATATCTGATTGGCCAGCGGTTGGCCTATGGTTGCACTTGATTTGCTCTCTGGGCCTTCTGGGTAGGCAGAGCTCTACCTTCAGACACATGAAATGGTTCAAAATGGGGAAACTTTGCCTTCTCTGTTCTAATTCCTCATTAATTATAATTCCTAATTCTATGGTTATAACTATCTCATGGATGGTAAATCCTTGCATCCATAGCTTTGTAAAGTGGTTACATTGCTCCAGACCCATCAGTTTTTCAAATACCAGTTTACCCCTTTAAGCATGTGGAACAGCCAGAAGACTCATACAGGTTATGAGAAAAGAGGTTATGATGTTTTTACGAGGGGATAAAGAATCCCATTTACACTACACAATAGCCATAATAACACCTAGTTTGGACACACACACACACCTATTCACACACGCACACACACACAGGTAAAAGGAATCCAGGCTATGAGATTATATGAGTGGAAATCTTATAGCAGAAAAACAAGGAGCTGTTGTTTTATGGAAACTCAGAAACTCCCAGCAGCCTCTGTTGTGTTGAAAGGCTTTCACCGGCCCTGCAAGAACACACACACTCTCACAAAGGACACACACACACACACACTCTCACAAAGGACACACACACACACACACTCTCACAAAGGACACACACACACACACGCTCACAAAGGACACACACACACACACTCTCTCACAAAGGACACACACACACCATCATTCATGGAACAACGGTGCACTGATTGCAGTTGAACAAATATCCTATGACTCTTTGTCAGTGTCATTACGCCTATTCATCATCATCAACAACAACTTAATCGTCACCTTCGTCATCATCATCACCACCATCATCATCATCATCATTACTATCAACATCATCATGCTGAATATATAGAATAGGGCCTATAGTATGGAGTTACAGATGTATTTGTGTGTGAAAAATCTGACTCATAGACAGAATGTAAAGAGGATTTAACAACCAGAAACGGCCCAGTCTACTGCAGGCAGTGAGTTGTGTAGGCTAGTTAGTACAGTACAACCCTCTGGTTGATCACGACTCTGCTGCAGTCAATACTGCTCTGCCTTTCTGTCTGACGCACAAGCACACACACAAGCACACACACTCACACACAGGCACACACACTCACACACACTCACACACACAGGCACACACACACTCACACACACAAGCACACACAGGCACACACACACTTTCACACACACTTTTTCTCCACCATTCTCTCTCTCTTTCTCTCGCTCTCTATTTCTGTCTGTAGGACTCATGAAATGTGTTATGCAATAAAGTCAATGAAGTCAAGTCTCTGACTCTCTGTCCTCTTACTCCCACTCTCTCCTCTTCTGCCCCTAAAGGAGACTCCCACTCTCTCCTCTTCTGCCCCTAAAGGAGACCACACTCTCTCCTCTTCTACCCCTAAAGGAGACCACACTCTCTCCTCTTCTGCCCCTAAAGGAGACTCCCACTCTCTCCTCTTCTGCCCCTAAAGGAGACTCCCACTCTCTCCTCTTCTGCCCCTAAAGGAGACCACACTCTCTCCTCTTCTGCCCCTAAAGGAGACCACACTCTCTCCTCTTCTGCCCCTAAAGGAGACTCCCACTCTCTCCTCTTCTGCCCCTAAAGGAGACTCCCACTCTCTCCTCTTCTGCCCCTAAAGGAGACCACACTATAATACCTCTTCTGCCCCTAAAGGAGACCACACTATAATACCTCTTCTGCCCCTAAAGGAGACCACACTATAATACATCTTCTGCTCCTAAAGGAGACCACACTATAATACATCTTCTGCTCCTAAAGGAGACCACACTATAATACATCTTCTGCTCCTAAAGGAGACCACACTATAATACATCTTCTGCCCCTAAAGGAGACCACACTATAATACATCTTCTGCCCCTAAAGGAGACCACACTATAATACATCTTCTGCTCCTAAAGGAGACCACACTATAATACATCTTCTGCTCCTAAAGGAGACCACACTATAATACATCTTCTGCCCCTAAAGGAGACCACACTATAATACATCTTCTGCTCCTAAAGGAGACCACACTATAATACATCTTCTGCTCCTAAAGGAGACCACACTATAATACATCTTCTGCTCCTAAAGGAGACCACACTATAATACCTCTTCTGCTCCTAAAGGAGACCACACTATAATACCTCTTCTGCCCCTAAAGGAGACCACACTATAATACATCTTCTGCTCCTAAAGGAGACCACACTATAATACATCTTCTGCTCCTAAAGGAGACCACACTATAATACATCTTCTGCTCCTAAAGGAGACCACACTATAATACCTCTTCTGCCCCTAAAGGAGACCACACTATAATACATGATCAAAAATGTTTTTTAATTCATTTCAAAAATATATATTTCACATTAGATTGAGACACACAATTGCACAACTTCTGCACATTTAGTAGGCTATTAGTAGTGTTCAAGTCCCTGGTGCAGATACTATTCACAGTCATATCTACATTTAGCAGAACGCTTTTGTGGAAATCAAACATGATTGTTTTTCCTCGCTCCACACACCCTTATAAACCAGTCCAGTCTGTCTTTGGCTCCTTCACTGAATCTGACACTTCTCCAGCGGCTTGCCCGGCTTCCGTGCGGAGTTGGGGCCGAGGACTTGACGGAGATCAGTGCTGAAACTCGGCCGTCGAGCGAGCGGATACAGCGCCCCACACGGAGCCTTACAACCGGGCGCCTGGCTCCCTCTCCCGGCCACTCTGCCCTCCTTCAGCGCCTGGTACGACCGAATCGAAACTTTGCGGTGCTGCGACGGACTAGTTTCAGTTGGCAACCCGCCCCGTTTAGCCAGAGCCTCGAATACCTCCTCCAGATTAGTGCGGTCTTTGGCGGAGGTCTCGAAGTAGGCGCAGTCCTCACCGAGGGCTCGGAGCACCTCTGCCCGGGAAAGTTCTCTCTCCGCTGGGGACAGGTCCACCTTGTTAGCGCAGACTACCGTGGGGACCCGTGCGCTCTGGCCCGGCCTGGTGGGCTTGAGGAGCTTGGTTTTGGCCGCGAGGATCTCAGTGCGCAGGGCACACACCTCCTCGAAAGAGCTCCGGTCGTCCAGGGTGAAGACCAGAAGGAATATGTCACCTATACAGAACACAGGGGGAGACCGAAATATTATAGCCTATATTTTCATTATAGCCTACATTGTCATATTCTCATTAGCAATTTGAACTGACGTTCCTTCTGAGATAAAGATTATATTATATTATGTTATATTATATTCTATATGCTATTCTATCCATAACTTATACGTCCATATACACATATTTATATTCTCTCTCGTCGTTTATAAAGCATGCATGTCCACTTTCACGCACACCACATCTACGCGGAGAGAGAGGCTTATTCATACGTATGTATTTACATCTTTAACCCTGCGATAACAACTACTGTTGAGGCACCTCCAGCACGCTCCAACATAGAGACCATGATAAGGACTCCCGTTATAGCCTACATTCCCGTTACGCACCGGTTAGTATGGAGAGCCTGCGTTTCGCCGGGAAGCTCCTCTCTCCGGAGGCGTCCAGTACGTCGATCTGATACGTCTCCCCGCGGATGTGGAACATTTTCCGGAGGAAATCCTCGGAGGTGGGCTGGTACTCCTCCGCGAAGCCGTCCCAGAGGTACCGTCGCAAGATTGAAGTCTTGCCCACCCCGGGCGCACCCAGAACCACGATGCGCCTGCAGTTCTGCGGCTTGGTGGAGCTCAGCGGGTCCTGCCGAGAGTCCTGGGCGAGCCTTGGGTCGTCCTCGCCGAGCCGGATCTGCCCCTGGAGAACCAGATCAGATAGCTGGTCCAGTGGCGACCTCTTGCAAGAGTGGCCATCGGAGGGAGGTGGAAGCCAGCTAGCTGTGCTTGGGGACCGCACCACCCTCCCCTTCTTTTCCTGGTGCTTCCACTGAGACGTGACCATTTTAAGGAAACCCATGCTGGCTTTGAGCCCCGGTGAGTTCAGGTGCTGGGTTGCGTTTTTGTATGCCAGCAGGACCTTGGAGGAGCCGGGGCTCAGGGCTCTGGTCCCGGGGAACTGAGAAGGTTCAGCCCGCTGATGGGCGACGGGCGTGTTGGTTGTGGTGGCCGGTGGGCTAGTGGAGGGGTTACCTTTTACCTCCATCATGTTGTCTCACTTAAGTGGCATGTGAAATGTAGCCTATAATAGCCTGTAGGGCAGTGTGGATGCCTGGGTGGATCCTGCAATATTCCAAACTGTGAGGTTTGGACACTACATGTGGTCCTCGTGACACCTGTGTGTTTGCGCACATCTAGTCTGTGTGGTACAGAAACAGATGTCTTTTGGTGTTGTTTTTATAGCCATCCATGCGCCTGGCTCGTCCGCGTCACACGGCATGGGTCATCTGCTCGTCTCTCCCAACAGCTAGTTGCCAGAACTGCTGATTGACAGAAGCGGAGAGATTGTTATGTTCTCCGGGAGAACACCGAGTGTTCGCTGATTCTGGAACAATGGAAGCAGACAGTTCTACTGCAATGTGCACGGCCAAGACAGGAACTCTGGGTTTTTTTTGCGCACGTTGTGGTGGTTGGATAAATTGAGGCTATGGGAGATAGTGATGATCTGGTATTTTAAATTCAATATCAACATACAAAGAAGCCATATGTATTTGTTTACCAACTGCTGGCACACGGTGACACATCTGGCCTTTAGCCTTTTTGTATGAGCAAAAATAATCCTTACAAGCCTATTCATTATTGGCCAGATCAATGTCATTTTCTTTCCTTTTCATTACATTTTGTGAGGAAATAGTCCAACAAATAAAGGCCTACGGTATTGAGGAACAAAACATGAGAGCACCGTCAACACACACACATATATATATATACGAGCATCACCAAAGTGACATAGTTTCAATTGTATACAAATATTACGTGTTACTGTATGCTGCCTACTGCCTTTGATTTTCTTCGAGGGAAATTCTCATTCGGCGCTGTTGGATTTGACTGTTGTCCGACAAAAAGTGAGCATCCCTTTAACAGCAACCAAGCGTCCGTTGCCATGGGTACAGCGAGGCAGCGGGGAGAAAGAGACACGAATGACAAGGCTAGATGCTAGCTATCAACAGTTTCCTCAACGACGAAGTTGCTTTTGTATACATTGTATAAATGTCACTGTTTAGGGACAATTGTAACTTTCTTGTCTCCCTGCGTGACACCATTTTACTTTAGCTAAAACGACTTGCTCAGCTGCCGAGTTGACTAACTAGCTAGGTTACAACTAACTAACGTTACCTTAACTAGCCTAAGCATTGAAATGGCAAGTCTAGGCAAATCCACCGGCAAAACTCCCAAAAAGGAGGCGAGACCTCGGACCCCGCCAGGTATGTAGAATATAGCTAGCTAACATAGCTGTTATACTTTTAGCTAGCTAACTAAACACACACACACTTAACATTATAATCTTGACGCCTCCTGTTCTTCCTCTGTCTGTTCGTTAACGTTAGTCCATACGTGCGTGTGTGGGGGGGGGGGGGGGGGGGGCAGGGCGGGTAGATAGTCATGAATCATGTATGAAACGAGAATTTGTTCTCAGTCAACTTACCTGGTAAAATAAGTGTGAAATCAAATTAAAATTAAAGAGAGGGAGAAAGAAGAGAGAAAGGAACAAGACCTCCAAGGACACAGTGAAATCTAATTTCCTGTCTTTACTCTGTAAAAGAGACATTTTCGAGGCATAGGTGTGTATTTGTTTACGTGGGGCTCTGTTGTTGTGTGTGTGTGTTTATCTGTGTGTGTGTTTATTGATGTGGTGTGTGTGTGTACATAAACAGGACACAGTCACAAAAGAGAGTGCATGTGGAGCCTCAGTGTCCCCGTTGCCTTCCATTGTGTGCCAAGGTCACCCACTATGAAGGATGAGACTCCTGCAGTTTTTCTTTTATCCCTTCTGTGGCCTTCTCTCACTCTCCGCAAGGTGCTACCCTCCTCTGAAAACCACACAGAATGTACTGAGCCTCAGAACAGGTGGCAGGGAGAGGGGGGGTAGAAAAGGATAGAAAACCAGGGACAGACTCAAAAGATAAGCGGTGGGTTGTGTGGTGGTCATGGTAACCAGGGACAGACTCAAAAGATAAGCGGTGGGTTGTGTGGTGGTCATGGTAACCAGGGACAGACTAAAAAGATAAGTGGTGGGTTGTGTGGTGGTCATGGTAACCAGGGACAGACTCAAAAGATAAGTTATGGGTTGTGTGGTGGTCATGGTAACCAGGGACAGACTCAAAAGATGAGCGGTGGGTTGTGTGGTGGTCATGGTAACCAGGGACAGACTCAAAAGATGAGTTGTGGGTTGTGTGGTGGTCATGGTAACCAGGGACAGACTCAAAAGATGAGCGGTGGGTTGTGTGGTGGTCATGGTAACCAGGGACAGGCTCAAAAGATAAGCGGTGGGTTGTGTGGTGGTCATGGTAACCAGGGACAGACTCAAAAGATGAGCTGTGGGTTGTGTGGGGGTCATGGTAACCAGGGACAGACTCAAAAGATGAGCTGTGGGTTGTGTGGGGGTCATGGTAACCAGGGACAGACTCAAAAGATAAGCGGTGGGTTGTGTGGTGGTCATGGTAACCAGGGACAGACTCTGTTGCAGTTGGAGCGCTGAGGACGAAGAGAATTGCATAACTATGTGTTTGTGTATGAATATTCTGCTCCTCTCTTTCTCTCAATGTCAGGAGGTCAGTGAGTGATGTAACAATAGCTTTCCTAACAGCAAATCATGGTCTCCGTTTCAGATGTAGCCTGGTCTATGGGTTAGTGTTTGTTAAGCCTGGTCTCTGGGTTAGTGTTTGTTAAGTCTGGTCTCTGGGTTAGTGTTTGTTAAGCCTGGTCTCTGGGTTAGTGTTTGTTAAGTCTGGTCTATGGGTTAGTGTTTGTTAAGCCTGGTCTATGGGTTAGTGTTTGTTAAGCCTGGTCTATGGGTTAGTGTTTGTTAAGCCTGGTCTATGGGTTAGTGTTTGTTAAGCCTGGTCTATGGGTTAGTGTTTGTTAAGCCTGGTCTATGGGTTAGTGTTTGTTAAGCCTGGTCTATGGGTTAGTGTTTGTTAAGTCTGATACTGTTGGTTCACTAGTTCAGATGTAGCCTGGTCTATGGGTTAGTGTTTGTTAAGCCTGGTCTATGGGTTAGTGTTTGTTAAGCCTGGTCTATGGGTTAGTGTTTGTTAAGCCTGGTCTATGGGTTAGTGTTTGTTAAGCCTGGTCTATGGGTTAGTGTTTGTTAAGCCTGGTCTATGGGTTAGTGTTTGTTAAGTCTGGTCTATGGGTTAGTGTTTGTTAAGCCTGGTCTATGGGTTAGTGTTTGTTAAGCCTGGTCTATGGGTTAGTGTTTGTTAAGCCTGGTCTATGGGTTAGTGTTTGTTAAGCCTGGTCTATTGGTTAGTGTTTGTTAAGCCTGGTCTATGGGTTATTGTTTGTTAAGTCTGATACTGTTGGTTAACTAGTTCAGATGTAGCCTGGTCTATGGGTTAGTGTTTGTTAAGCCTGGTCTATGGGTTAGTGTTTGTTAAGCCTGGTCTATGGGTTAGTGTTTGTTAAGCCTGGTCTATGGGTTAGTGTTTGTTAAGCCTGGTCTATGGGTCAGTGTTTGTTAAGTCTGGTCTATGGGTTAGTGTTTGTTAAGCCTGGTCTATGGGTTAGTGTTTGTTAAGCCTGGTCTATGGGTTAGTGTTTGTTAAGTCTGGTCTATGGGTTAGTGTTTGTTAAGCCTGGTCTATGGGTTAGTGTTTGTTAAGCCTGGTCTATGGGTTAGTGTTTGTTAAGCCTGGTCTATGGGTTAGTGTTTGTTAAGCCTGGTCTATGGGTTAGTGTTTGTTAAGCCTGGTCTATGGGTTAGTGTTTGTTAAGCCTGATGCTGTTGGTTCAGTAGTTGGCTGTGTGTGTCATCACTGGAAACGTGGTTTTCCCCATATGAGTTCAAGCCAAAACAAATAGATTCAGAAATGGGGAAGCTTGGTTTATTATTCAGAATTTGAACAGGTGCCATGTTGGCCCCATGTGCTTGGAATGAAACAGTTGGTTCTCTCCTCTCCTCATCCTGTCCTCTCGTCTCCAGAGAAGAAACGTCTGAAAGTGTCAGAGGATTTCTCGTCGTGTCTGAGTGAAGAGCAGCCTCAGAGCCCCACTCTTAAAGGAGAGGACATCCAGGCCCTGGCCATCAGACCTGAGGACCTGGAGAAGGTGTGTGTGTGTATGTGTACATAATGTGTGTGTGTGTGTACGTGTGTGTACATAATGTGTGTGTGTGTGTGTGTACATAATGTGTGTGTGTGTGTGTGTACATAATGTGTGTGTGTGTGTGTGTGTACGTAACGTGTGTGTATGCATACATAATAGTAAATAATAAATACCTAGTCAGTTGCACAACTGAATGCATTCAACCAAAATATGTTTTCCTCATTTAACCCAACCCCTCTGAATCAGAGAGGTGCGGCGGGGGGGGGGGGGGGGGGGGGGGGAGTTCATGTTGGAGATTAACTGGGCAGATTTATCCACTTTGCTGGCTCGCGGTTCGAAGAAGCAACCTTATAGTGACTGTCCCAGCGCTGTAATCGCTAGGCTACCTGCCACTCTTGTGTGTGTGTGTGTGTGTGTGTGTGTGTGTGTGTGTGTGTGTGTGTGTGTGTGTGTGTGTGTGTGTGTGTGTGTACGTCCATAGTTGCGAGTGCCCCAGCCCCCTAAAGAACCCCAGAAGCCTGCAGCAGTGACCCGAGTGCTGGTGCGTAAGACCCGCCCACCTGATGACATCAGAAAGGGGGTGAGGGTAGCGGTGGCCCGCCCCCTGGCCCAGGACACCACCACACAGCCATTGGACTACACAGGTGAGCTGGCTACACTGCCCCTTCTGGCCAGAGGTGTGAGGTACAGGTGGGGTGTATCACCGTTGTGGTCACACAACACAATACAGTGGTCACCATTCCTGGTCCTAGAGAGCTACCGGGCTGTGTGGGATTCTCAAGCCCGGGATTAGTTCAATCAGGTGTGTGGGATTCTCAAGCCTGGGATTAGTTAAATCAGGTGTTTGGGATTCTCAAGACTGGGATTAGTTCAATCAGGTGTTTGGGATTCTCAAGCCCGGGATTAGTTCAATCAGGTGTGTGGGATTCTCAAGACCATGATTAGTTCAATCAGGTGTGTGGGATTCTCAATTCTCAAGCCACCTGGGTACACTGCAGCATCCACCGAGAGGCTCTTGCTGCCTAGGGAATGCCTGACAGCTTGAAAGACGTTTTGGACACTACAGTGAAAATGGTTAACTTTGTTAAAGCAAGGCCCCTGAACTCTCGTGTATTTTCTGCATTATGCAATGGTATGGGCAGCGACCATGTAACGCTTTTACAACATAGAGAGGTGCGCTGGTTATCAAGGGGCAAAGTATTGACACTTATTTTTGAATTGAGAGACGAGCTTCAAGTCTTCATTACTGACCATAATTTTCACTTGTCTGACTGCTTGCATGATGATGAGTTTCTCACACAACTGGCCTATCTGGGGGATGTTTTTTCTCACCTGAATGATCTGAATCTAGGATTACAGGGACTCTCCGCAACTATGTTCAATGTGCGGGACAAAATTGAGGCTATGATTAAGAAGTTGGAGCTCTTCTCTGTCTGCATTAACAAGGACAACACACAGGTCTTTCCATCATTGTATGATTTCTTGTGTGCAAATGAACTCAGGCTTACAGACAATGTCAAATGTAATTTAGCGGAGCACCTGAGTGAGCTGGGTGCGCATTTACGCAGGTACTTTCCCGAAATGGATGACACAAACAACTGGATTCGTTATCCCTTTCATGCCCTGCCTACAGTCAATCAATCAATCAAATGTATTTATATAGCCCTTCTTACATCAGCTGATATCTCAAAATGCTGTACAGAAACCCAGCCTAAAACCCCAAACAGCAAGCAATGCAGGTGTAGAAGCACGGTGGCTAAGAAAAACTCCCTAGAAAGGCCAAAACCTAGGAAGAAACCTAGAGATGAACCAGGCTATGAGGGGTGGCCAGTCCTCTTCTGGCTGTGCCGGGTGGAGATTATAACAGAACATGGCCAAGATGTTCAAATGTTCATAGATGACCAGCATGGTCAAATAATACTTACCGATATCTGAACAAAAGAGCCTCATCGAAATTGCAACAAATCTGTGAAAATTGAATTGAATCAGAAGCCACTGCCAGATTTCTGGATTGGGCAGCGCTCAGAGTATCCTGCCTTGGCAAAACGAGCTGTTAAGACACTGATGCCCTGTGCAACCACGTACCTATGTGAGTGTGGATTCTCGGCCCTCACTAGCATGAAAACTAAATACAGGAATAGACTGTGTGTGGAAAATGATTTAAGACAGAGTCTCTCCAATACAACCCAACATTGCAGAGTTATGTGCATCCTTTCAAGCACACCCTTCTCAATAACCTGTGGTGAGTTATTCACAAATTTCGATTAACAAAAAAGGTTTTATATGTAAGATGGTTGAATAAAGAGCAAAATTATTGATTATTATTATATTATTATTTGTGCCCTGGTCCTATAAGAGCTCTTTGTCACTTCCCACGAGCCGGGTTGTGACAAAAACTCTTCTTATGTTTAATAAATGTATTGTATAGTGTGTGTGTGTGGCAGGCTAACAATGATGGCAAAAAACAACATTTGAGAGTGCACTGACCCTGGTGCTAGAGGGGGTACAGCTGGAGGTTGAGTGTTTGAAGGGGTACGGGACTATGAAACGGTTGGGAACCACTGGTGAAGACAAAGAAGAAAAGGGGCTCAGAAACGAATGTC